>NC_054874.1:38434404-38735779 GCF_018320785.1 Cheilinus undulatus
CCCCGTAGCGATGCGAGCCTGATTAGGTTTCTTCAGTGAAACTTTTCTATATAGTCTACCATTAGCATCATTTCACTAATGTTTGACTAAAAACACCCACAGGAGCGCACTATTAAAACACAGCAGGGCAGTGTTAATCGTCTTGAAACACTAACCTCCTCTCTCTCTCTCTCTCTCCTGTCACTCAGTCGTGCCCTCCCATTCGCTCTCTAATACTCGGCTCTTGTTCTCTGTCATGTCACGCTGACTTTTTTCTTTAATCCCTCTTCGTCTGCCTCTCATGAGTCCTATTACCAGATGCTATCGAGCGCTCACTGAGCGTGTCTCTCCGGGCCCTAATGGGACGACTATTACAGATTATGTTATGATGTAGAGACAGACAGATACAGAGGGTGTGTGTATGTGGTATGTCTGCTTACAGGTAATTACAGTATGTATTTTTGGAGGGGTTTTTATGAATCATGGGCTTTGAGCTCGCTGACTGTCACCGTTATTATTATTAGCTCTGTTTAAGACCATCAGCAGTGTGTTTTAGGCCTTTTTGCCAAAGAAAACTTGTCTTCATGATGGCACACTTTGCTCTGTGAGCGTGTCTGTGCATGCACAACTCGGGTGTTATCTGCACGATTATCTTTGGCCACCAGTCGTTGGAGCCCATTAATTTAATATGAGAGTGCAACAGCTCATGTTGCCAAACATTGATGTCATTTTGTTTGATGGTTTGGGGAGAAATAAAGTCATAAAAATACCAAAACACTCTTAAAACATGCCTACAAATTTCATGTTTTTTCTCTATTAAAAAAGAAATGAAGTAGACCACACTTAAGTGTGTAAGGTTTGTGTGTTTGCGGAGGTGGACGACAGGGTGGAGAACTTTCGATGACACACGCAGACACTTGGGGTGCAGACAGCTGCGCTCCAGATGTACCCTGCAGAGTCACGTCTGAATCCCATTTGTTGTCTTTATGTATGGTGGACATCAGGACTGGCTTTATCCAACACCGCTGACCGGTGGACTCGATGACCTCACAGTTTGGCTACTGATCAATCACAGTGATGACCGCTAAATTCACAACCAATTAAATTGCTCAGCACAGAGGTGGAAGAACCCACACAGATAGGAATGTTTAAAAACCTTGTAGCTCCTCTCTGCTGATGTCAGAAATATACCTGCAGTCTCTAAATTTATGTTAAGCACAGCGAGGTGCAGTGATTTATAGCCTTTATTTATGTTTCAGAGACCTCATGGTTATAGACCGTGCTATCTATGGTGGTAAAAAAGAAATATTTCAACTTTTATGTAACCATGAAGAAAAACAACCATGAAAGGCACCCTGTGAAGTCTTTTAGTAAACAAACACAGCTGAGACTGAATCAAGCAAAGTCACACTAATGTACTGTTTATGAGCTTTGACAACTTTTTTAGTTTGTTTTCTTGATCATAAAAGGTTTTTAAAGTTCTAATTTCAAATTATTTTCAATATTTACTTTAAAGTCATGTTTACATCAGCAAAAGGAGGTATATCCTCCCTTACAGCCTGCTCTATGTGTAAGAATTTTAGGCTGCTGACTGTCAATAAGATCAGATAAATAGCATGGGAGCATATATCCATATCCTTGTGTTTGTGCACATCTTTGTTTGAGTGCATTTAAAAAATTCCAGATCAAAAAACTCACATACAGCTCAGTGGACATGTCAAAAGTCATATGCAACTTGTATTATCACATCTTGAGTTCACTTATTTCCTTTTGAGCACATAGCAAGTTCATTTTCTGTGGTTAAAGGTCACATATTTTACCCCTTTAAGACAAGTTTATATTGGTCTCAGAGGTCCCCAAAACATGCTTGTGAAGTTTATTGCTGAAAAAAAACACTCCAGTATTGGATTTTTGCATGTCTAGAAAAACACCCCTCTGTTTCAGCCCTGCTCAGAAGGAGCTGTTTCTGTGTCTGTAGCTTTAAATGTTACTGAGCTGTCTGACTCCGCCCCTGACTCCGCCCTTCTCAGGAAATGGATGTGGCTTGGTGGATGAAATGAAAATTCAACTTGCTTTTAGTGAGTTTTAGCCATCAAAGATCAGTTTTTGGTTAGTTTCAGTCTCGTCTTTCATATGAAATAAAGGCTGTTGACGAAAATTTTTAGTCACAGTTTTAGTCAGTAAAATTAACACTACGTGATCGTTAAATGCAGTACAGTCAAACATTAGTATGAGACAAAACATTCAACCATGGAGCAAATGTACCATATGATGACACAGAAAATAAATTAACTTTAAGTCCAATGATCGATTTTACTACGATGCTTATACAAATAAACAATGCCCAATAATGCCCCAACAATGTTCCCCAAAAGCAGAAAAGGAGAAACAACAACTTGCCAGGTTACTTGTAAACAAAGTCCATTATATAAATGTCAGTCAAAACTGAAAATCTGAGGTACTCTGATGTAATAAAAATCCTTTGATTAAAAGCAATATCTATGCTTTTTGACTCCAATGAGTCCTCATTAGGACATTGATGTCCTTATATTTCTGTTGCTGGGGCATCAAAACAGATGTTGATATCATCTGATAGTTTCTAACTATAGTCATGTCCTATTTTGAATACATAACTTAATGACAACCCTGTTTTAAGCAACTAATCAAAACAGCTCTTTGAACCGCTGCTTAATATTTCGTTATGTACCTTAAAGTTATAATTTGTAATATGCCAAACATTCATTCTTTGTGATTTTATGCACAGAGCTTGAAATGGTGTTTCATCGTTGTTCACAGTTGTACAGGTTCTACTTTAGTCTGGATTTTGAGTTTCTCCTTTTGCGACAGTTACCTTCACCTTACTCTTCCATAAAGTACACTTTAGTAAGTTAAGATCAAGTTTGGTGTTTTGCACAAGGTTGATAGCGTAGGTGACATCACTCCTCCACGGGTCAGTCATCTTATCCACTAGCCCACCTGGACCACCTGCTGGAGCCGGCTGTCTCCCTAACCCCTCCATCTGTCTTTTCCTCCCAATTTTCTGTCTATATCTGACTGATTGAGCCATATGTAACCCAACACCCATCTGTTTTGTGTAGGCACTTAAAAACCAATACGGTCCAAATTAAGCTGCTTCACGCTACGTCTGACTGACAAACTGAGCACATCGACTTGAATGAGATGGCCCAGTGTGGAGGCTGTGTGGGGGCAGTTAAAAACCAATCCAGGCTGGATTAGACTTCCTTTCATGCTGTGTCACAGAGACTTAAAGACACATCAGGATTAATACTCATGGATAGAGTCAGGATGAGACAAAGCAAACCAGACTCACAAATTGAACAAATCAAATCTAATAAAACTTGTTAAATTCTAGCAAAGTCCTTTCCATTCAGCGTTCTGTCTACTTTCAGGTCAAATATACCATATTGTCTTTTTCAAAAAAATCATTGTTAGTACTGTTGCTAAAAGTTTATGGCATTCCAGTCAAAGAAAAAAAAACCCTTATGGGCCAGTTAAACACGGTGAATCATTTTGTATGGTATGGTATGGTAGGGTATGGTATGTTATCGTACAAATGACCCTTAAGAGGCAGTAAAGTGTAGTGTATGGTATGATATCATTTGGTATCGTGCTGTATCATTTCTTATTCATCTTACTCATCAACTTTTCAAACATAATCGAATTGCATTAACTTTTACTACAGTGATGGCAGCTAAATGTTTCTGGCTTTGAGTCTAAAATGTATAATATTTTAGGTTTATGCAATAATGTGATCACCAAGGTCTGCTGGGGGTCAGGAGTGGAGGACAGCCATTAGGAATGAATGGGAACGGAGGAAAGTTAGTACTTTACAGCTCTAAATTGACCTGCACACTGCAATTATCATCAGAAAATTTCTACATACATTGAGTACAACTTTGCAACAAAATGATTTTTTTCCAAAGTTAAACTGATTTAGCTTGTGTGGAGGTGATCAGTATCACAAATTACTCAGTCCTGCTGAACCTCAAGCATCGTCTATCCAGATGAAGGGAGACGAGTCTTGAGGAGACAAGTATTGAGCTAAGAGGCTAGCTGAGCCCCTTCAAAATAGATAAAACAATCACCGTTTAGTCACAGACATGCTTTTAATTGAAACGGTGAGAAACTTTCAACCAGATAAACCTTGTGGGGTGAGTGTGTAATGATGTACTGTTACTGAGTGAGCCTGTGCCATGGAACAGCTCTTTAATATGAGCCACGGTAGCTAGCTCTTATTTGAGTACTTGTTTCCTTTCCTCCATCATTTATTTGTTATTTAAACAATTTTTTTAAAAACTGGTATGAAATAAGGAGCTGTCTGTGAGCCAAACAACCAGCTGTTCTAAGCTGGGCCAAATGATCTGGGTGTCTTTAACGAGACAGATTTCCCGCCACAGCGAGCAAGACAGACATCAGCTGAGGAAAAATGGGTAAGAGCAGAGTTTAATGCACTGAACCATGAAAAAACTGTACTGAACCAAACCGGAACAGTTTGTGGAAATGGATCATACATGAACATTGTGTGACACCACTCATCCGGGCTTTAGACTGAGGATACAAAATTAGCTGAAAATATTTTTGGCATAGTCTTAAACAGCTAAAACTGTGGCCTTCTTGGTAGATGCAGAAATCACTTCTTGCCCCCCAAGGGGAGTTCTCTGTACTGCGTTACGACATCATAGAACCTATTCTGCCCCATTTTACTGTATGTTATTGTATGATATGGTATGGTATGGCTTTAAACTCTTATTTCCTTCTGTGGTGGCATCTTAGAGTTTATAGCATTGGGTCCCAAGACAAATTTCCTTCGAGGGACAAATAAGATTGTATCATAAGCGAGTATGAAGTACTTTTGTGATCTAAAAGAGCTGACTTGATTCAATGGAGGAAGTTTCCAGAGTTTCATACAAAAATACTCAGGCCTTGAGAAATGGAAATAACCTTTCAAGATTTGATTAGTACTTGGCCCGCCATTGTTGTTCTTAAGTTAAAGGTAGTTATGAGCGAATTTCATGCTTCCATTTTTATAATGCGTATGGAAGCCTTCTAACTTGTGAGCGGAAAGCTGTACAACCACAATGAGTGACTTTTCTATGTCAGAGGCAGCAGGTATAATATTTCAGGGTAATCAAAAATTTTACAGATAATATTTTAGTCCAAACTCACTTTTAATTGCACGTTATATAAGGAAAAGGATCCATTTGTCTGATGGTCATTCCAAGCCCATATCCACACTTATTTGATTAAATTTGTTTCCATTGCTGCTAATTGTCTGATTTCTGTATAGATGAGGTATTTCTTTTTTGGCGACACACAGAGATATCTGATTTTGTCATTAATTTCCCTTATTGTCATTCAGGACATTTGTAAATGAGTTAAATGTTGGCTTTTTTTCTCCATTTGTCTTTATCATGCTTTGTTTTCTTAGGGCATACATCCTGAAAGATCTTAGTCTTTTGCTTTTTATCTCTGTCCCTCACTCTCTTTCTTCATCCATCTTTCTCTTTCACCCCCCAACCTTCTCCACAGGTCGGGTCTGGTAGTGATCATGCACGCTGATCGCTTCAAACCCAGCAGAACTAATGCAGAGCAGAACCAGAGCTGTGATGTAGGCAGACAGAAAAGAGAGGGCGAAGGACTCAGAGACAAGGAGTTAATAACGGAGGGGGCCGAGAGAGAGAGGGAGACACGGAGAGATGAGAGAGGTTGTGCGTTGAGGTAATTCATCGCCCAGAGAAAACAGGCGGGCATTACAAAGAAAAGAATGAAAGAGTGACGGTAATAATCCAAATATTTGTGCGCTGGAAGGTACAAGCTGAGTGTGGGTGAGTGTAACATTATGATTGGCCATCGGGTTCTTATTTTATGTACCATAGACCACAGCTGGGCCTGTGTTTCAAACCTTTAACCATCCCTCCATCCGCCCAGCACCCCCAAACGTTTTTTATGTCAATCCATCACCCTTTCATCCATCCTTCCTGCCATATATCAAAATTCTGATAAAAGAAAATTCACTTCACTTCTGACGTTTTTCCTCTATATCTTCATTCATCTATCCTTTCATCAATCCAGCTTCTCATGCCCCTGCTATAGCTGTCTTTTTTTTGCAGGGTAGTTGATGTCTTTATTGTCCAACCATCAGTAAAACATCATACCTGTAATGCTCTGCTCTGTGATGCCCTTTATTTTTGATATCCTTCACATCAGCTCATGTTTCACAACCAGCAAAGCTTTTTCTACCCATTCAACTGGCTTTTGATATTCCTAAGACTAGTTTTCCCTTCAATGTGCGCAATGTGCGCAGTTTATGTTAGTCAAACTTATTTAGGAAACTTATTTTTGCTTTAGTTCCTAAAAGATGGAAGACAGTTGGAGTTGCTAAGACCATGGAAAAAGGAAAATTTAACCTTGAATGTTAAATGATTTAGAAGTTTTGTTCCACAGTGCTGGAACACTCAACCAGCTATGCAAAATTCTGATTTATAACATTTTGAATGCAACAATCTCCAAACTCTGGTGGCTAAAGTCCACCATCATAACTGCAAGGAACATCAGCCAGTTTTTCAGGGCTTCCCCTGCAGTTATCAGTTAGCTGGCAGTTCCAAACCATGACATACTTCTATATGTGATGGATATGTTTACAATACAACAAGCAAGTTGATATGTAAAAAACAAATGTGGCTGAATAAGCATAGGACTTTTGTGTATGAAAAAGATGTTTTGAGGTGACAAATGTTAAAGGTGATATCTTTTTGGTCATGTCTTGCTGGAAAAATAATGTTCTCCCAAGCCTTCCAGGGCAGCCATCTGAGAAGCATCCCCACAGCATGATGCTGCCACCACCACTCTTCCCGGTGGGAATGGTGTGTTTGTGGTGATGTGCAGTGTTTGGTGTCCACCCCATGGCGTGTCCCAAATGCCTTTTGGTGAACTCTAGGCTAGATATAATATGAGTTTTCTCCAACAGTGGCTATCTCTCAGTCTCTCCCATTTTAGCTGCTCAAGCTTGTCACTCCTTCAGAGTATTCATAGGTGTCTTGGTGGCCTCTGTCAGTTCACTCAGTTTGTGAGGGTGGCCTGATCCAGGTAGATTTACACATTTGCCATATTTCCTCCATTTCTTGATGATTGATTCAGCTGACCTCCAGGAGGTGGTCGGTGCCTTGGACAATTTTTTGTATCATTTTCCTGACTTATACTTGTAAACAATCTTTGCTCTGAGTTGTTTGGAGTGTTCTTTTTTCTTCATGGTGAAATGGTAGCCAGGAATACTGATAACCAGTGGCAGGACCTTCCAGACATAGGTGTCTTAATACTACAATCAGTTGAGACACATTTACTGGTCTCAGGTGATCCCCATTTAGCACCAGTTGGCTGGTCCTCTGTTGAATTAGGTCAGTCCCTTCACACTTTAGCTTCTTATTTTTTGTAATTTTTGTTGTCCAAAAGGAAAGGTAACACATCCAGGGGTTGAATGCTTTATATAGGAACTGTGTAGCATCAGTTGCATCAATATCATGAAAGAGAGATGAAAAATATTGATCTAAACCATCAACTGTGAAGATGATTTCAGTGAAATTTTAAGGCAACTATGATGAACTTTGTGTGAAGTGATTCCTTTTGAAGTAGTAATGCTGGGCTGCATGGTGGTGCAGGGGTTAGCACTGTTGACTCACAGCAGGAAGGTCCCTGGTTTGTGTCCCAGTCAGGGCCTTTCTGTGCAGAGTTTGCATGTTCTCCCCGTGCATGCGTAGGTTCTCTCCAGGTACTCTGACTTCCTCCCACCACCAAAAACATTCTTGGTAGGTTAATTGATCACTCTAAACTGACCGTAGGTGTGAATGTGAGTGTGTCTGGTTGTCTGTCTCTATATGTCAGCCCTGGTGACCAGTTCAGGGTGTACCCTGCATCTTGTCCAATGACAGCTGGGATAGGCTCCAGCCCCTGTGACCCTGAACGGGATAAGCGGTATAGAAAATGGATGGATGGATGGATTGATGTACCGTTTGCTCCATTATCCTTAAGACAATAGTCTATCATATTTCGTCTGTGTGTTCTACCTACTTATATCCATCTCTCCATCTTTCCTGTATTCATGCCCCTTTTAAATATCTAGCTGTTTCCCATTAAAGTCACTGTGATTAAGTGGCAAGATCTGACTTTTCTTGGCTTTTCATGAAGATATTAGAAGAAGAGGATGGTTAGCACATGTTGACAGAGATTGTAAAACGCGATAGAGAATCAGAGACAAAGAAGGGGAGGAGGAGGAAGGTGGAGTTTTATATCAGACACAGGGGGACAAGGGATGACAGAGGAGAAGAAGTGAAAGCATAGGATGAGATGTTGAAAGATGACGTCTCTCGTTCACATTACCTTGCCATGGAAAGACTTTCACCATTGTAAAATGAAAGTTATGTGGGCTAATGGAAGGGCAGGTCCTCATTATTTCCTGCATTCTTCACTCACCACATCTCTGTTTTTCTTTCATGTCGCACCCTCTGCTTTCTTTCCATTTTGAATTCAATTTAGTCATATCCTGCTGGCATGGAAACAAAGAACTTCACCAATGCATAGAAAAGATCAACATCATTGTGTTTCTATGCATTTTATGCACCTATATGTCTCTTTTCTTTTCTTTCTCTTCTTCTTTTGTTGCAGTTTTCTCACCTCCTTGTCTCTTTTCTTGTTCTAACTCTTCTTTATGGTTGTGCTGACCCAGACTTCACTGACGCATCCGTCAGTGCCACTTTGTTCTCTTCCTTTCACTCAGATCTCTATGTGTGTGAGCACATGCATGTTCACAGGAGTGTGTGCACACGTATGAACGTGTAAAAATATTAGCACGTCACCACACTCCCTTCACTGCTCTTCATTGATGGTGATTAGTAGCAGGTGTTGGCTCTGAATTTAAATGCACACATGAATTTTGCACACACACATGCACAGGAGTGATAGGTGTGATTTATGGTTCTGGGACGTTTGAGATGCTGGAACAACATGGTCTTGCCACAGAAGATAACATACGAAGCACACACATGCACACACACAAACCCCGGTCAGCACTCACACTTCCACACACGGGGCATTTTTGTCTGACATGGCTGGCTCCTTTCAGCCCAGAGGTGAGATCAGACGTTAAAGATGTAGTGATGAAAACACTCCTCATGGAAACTGCACTTATTCATCTTCAGGAGGAGATACAGGCCCTTTGCTGCAACCTTTTTGGCCCACAAAAGCACCTGAAATAGCATTCTTACACTGAGCAGACATACTTTAGTGTCAGATTCGCTCTCTGAAATTGCTTCTTACTGCAACATTAATCCTTTAATCTCTGACAGGTGAAAAAGAGGGCTAAATTGCCCGTAATGTGCTCACGTATTACATGATTTAATACAAAGAAGCAGTCTGCTGAGGAGGATGCACTGGATAGTATATAACTAATGACTGCTGTATTTTATGAAGCTGTTACTATGTTCAATAGTGCATTTCCGCATCAGACATCAGATAACATTGCAAGAACGAATAATAATGTAGCTTTGGTTTTCTCTCATTTCGCAGCATTTAAGCTGAACAAAACTCTGTTTTTCGCCGTATTATCAAACGGCAGAGCTCAATGTTTTACTCCTCACAAAATATGATATCTATTTCGTTGACAGCATAATTTTATCAGGGTTTTATTTCATCATTTTTATCAAGTTTTAAGTCAATATATAAATTGATAGAATTATTTAACTTAAAGTTTCTGACAACATGCATAATTCTTATTTTTTAGATAGAAGTAGCGTCTAATACTTTGTAATTTCGAACTTTTGTAGTTCCTAATAACACAATGAATATTTTCTTTAGACAAACTAATATATTTTTGTCTTGTTAATTTGATCTGCCTTTTATTTTAACAGATTTTTAATTGTTTTACATGATGTCATACATCTGGGGCTGCTCTGGCTCAGTATGCAGTGTTCTTGTCTCTTAACCAGAGGTTAGGGGTTCGATCCCCAGCTCCTGAAGTCACATGTTGATCCATTCCTGAGCATGAACCCCCAACCCAAAATTGCTCCCACTGCTCTGTCAGTGGTGTGTGAATGTTTATAGATGTGTTTAAATGGCATTAGTTAACACTGATGAAATAACAGCATTCTTCAGTGTGTGAAAGTAGAATGTGAGTGGGACTGGGTAGGTGTGACCCAAAAAAGCTCCAGACCCACTTAACTACAATTACCATTTATTTCCCTACGATCAAATATTTGAACATAAATTTTTATTTGAAGATATTAGGGTAAAAGTTACACATTACAGTGCATTCAGATTCAGACTCCCTTCACTTTTTTCAGTTTTGTTATGTTGCAGCATGACGCTACAGTCAAAAATAAATCTCATTAATATACACTAAGGCCGGCCACACACTAGACAATTTTTTTAATCTGAAACGATTTTAAAACCGTGAGAGACCACGGACTTCAG
Source organism: Cheilinus undulatus (assembly GCF_018320785.1). Classification (NCBI taxonomy): domain Eukaryota; kingdom Metazoa; phylum Chordata; class Actinopteri; order Labriformes; family Labridae; genus Cheilinus; species Cheilinus undulatus. The sequence goes on from NC_054874.1 coordinate 38,444,866, forward strand.
GACAATTTCCAAAGATTTTTCATTTTTAATCCTCTGAACGCACACACTAGATGACTCAGCCAGACTGTCAGATCACTGGAGACCACACACCTGCCGACCAGCCTACGGCCTTGCGTGATCACGTGACTTCAGAAAAAAACAGAAACAAAACATGGATGTCTCTCCACAACAGGCTGTCCTGGCTTACAGGTGCAGCAACAATCATAAAACAGGGGAAGACTCTGAAATCCTCTCTGGAATTAAGGTACAGTTGTGTTTCTGGTTGTGAGCGGTGAAAGATTCGTCTGGTGATGCTACCGGTGTGCTTGCTCTTATTGGTTGTTGTGGGTACTCCGTCAGTGGCACTACAACCTAGAATCATAAATATCAAACGTTGGATATTTATGATTCAGGGTCTGGGAGGCTACGACGCGATTTGGAGCAGTAAATGAATCGTGTTGACACCACAAACATGCAGACTACTCAGATAAATAATTGTTTGCGACGAAGGCTCCAGTCAGTATACGCCCCCACAATCATCAGGGGAGTCAAATCTTGGCTAAAATCAGGCTTAAAATCCTGTAGTGTGTGGTTGGCCTAAGTATCCCATCGGGACAAAGTAAAAAACAGGTTTTTAGACATTTCTGCAAATTTATTAAAATATTAAAACTGAAATATGACATTGACACAAGTATTCATATCCTTTGTAAAAGCACTTGAAATTTAGCTCAGGTTCCTCTAATTTCTCTCAATCTTTGCTGAGGTGTTTCTCCAACTTAAGTGGAGTCCACCTGTGGTAAAATTAAATTGATTTGACATGATTTAGAAAGGGGGCTGCTCAGTGGCCCAGGGATTAATGCTGTTGTCTCACAGCAAGAAGGTTCCTGATTCGCTTCCCAGTCAGGGCCTTTCTGTGTGGAGTTGGCCTGTTCTCCCCATGCATGCATTGATTCTCTCCATGAGAACTTCCTTTCTCCCACTTCCACCTCCCGCTTCTTCCCACCACCAAAAGCATGCTCGTTAGGTTAATTAGTGACTCTAAATCAGCCATAGGTGTGAGTGTGCCTGGTTGTCTGTCTCTGTATGTCAGCCCTGCGATTGACTGCCTTTTGCCCAACGACTGCTGGGATAGGCTTCAGCCCCTGTGACCCCCAACAGGATAAGCAGGATAGAAAATGGATGGGTGATTTGGGAAGGCACACAGCTCATGATAGAAGACCAAGTCAAAGATGTTTTTTTTTTTTTTTTTCTTTTTCTCTTGCCTGAATCTGGTACCAAAACATCGAAGTGTGCTCAATGGACCCTGCAAAACCTGGAAGTCCTTTCTACAGCTGGGAGACAGAAGAGCTACAGAGGCATTCTTTTTTGACAGATTTACACACAGTGGAGAAGTATTATGGATTTTGAAATTACATTTTAGTCTTGTTTTAGTCATCTTGATGAAGATTAAACTTACTTTTCGTCATCGTTTTAGTCATCAAAAATTCTATTTTAGGCTACACTTGGTCTACTCTTTGTTATGTAAAAAAAGGATGTCAACGAACATTTTTAGTCATAGTTTTTGTCGATAAAAATAACACTGACTGTTCAAACATCATAAAAGGAAGCAATCGAGACAAGCTAATTTGTCCCCATTCAAGTCCCATGTTATTTGGAAACCCTATTATAAGCTAAGAAAAAATAGTCATAAGGTGCTTTGACATGAGAGATGTGTCATTAAGGATTGCATATATAGTTTTCTCTAAAAACTAAAGACTTTTAAAACAGATTGAACCCCACTGCTCACATGAAATCAGGATTTAATGGGCCACCAGCAGAGCTTACTGCACTATGAACTATAACAACTTATTCAATACCAATTAAGATAGGAGCAAAATGTTTTGTCGGAGTTTTTTTTTTCCTGTGATAAAGACAGCCAATTAATTATGTTGAAATTAATTTGTGTGCAATGTTGTGCAGAATTTCAGAAGTTTTTTTGTAACACTTGGATGGAAATGTAGTGATAGAGAAAGAAACTATCATAGAGGATAGAGTTAAGCCCTGGAGTCCTCCCAGTGAGTTCCAGTCTACTGAGCTACAGACAGACCATTAGTACTACCGTCAGGACTAATTAATCCCTGTAGACAACACACTAGTCTCCGCTTTTCTTTGGCCAGACTTTCTGCACGTGCAAACTCAGCTCAGTTTGTCTCTGTTACACCTCCTTCTGTTTCCTCTGCCTTGGATTGTCACCTGCTGCTTGCTTATCTGAATTCCTCCATGTGTTCAAACAGCAACACTCACATCTTTGTAAATCAGTCTTGTTCTTTTCCCTTATCTGTTCAATTAGCTTACCTCTTGGTTAATAAATTGAAGTTACCGAAAATGAGTTCTTGAACACATTGGACCAGAATAATCCTGTCACGTGAATAACTCATCCAGAGCATTCTCACACACATGCGTGTCCACAGACCTCGTTGATGTTTGAAAAGTGAGAGACGTAATGCAGTGGAACAGTATGTCTTCTTATGTATTAGAGTGGAAGTGAGAGCAGTGGTGTGTGGGGCGGAAACGGTTGTGTGAACTTATTTAATCATCTCATAAATATACAAGTCTGGGGACCATCTCTGTTAATGAGGTCGCATGGTGAGGACCAAGATACGGACTTCATACAGTGAAGCCATAAGTGTATATGTGACTCTTCTTTTTTGTCTTGAGATTATCATGCGCAGCACACACATTTAATTCATTCTTTCAAGCAACATAACAGAATACCTGAGTGGACCTTAAGCGTGTTCTCCACTGGTAGACTGAGAGGTGGGGCAGGAGGGTGCATTTGACCCCCCTAGTGAACTTTTGTTTATAAAAGTGCTGCAAAAGTGCCCTTTTGGATGTCCTATATGGCACTTAAGACATGATAAAGTGCCCTCTCAAAGCAGATTAAGTGGCACTTCTGAGTAAATAAAATGTGAAGGTTTCCCCTACCCTTTTATCAGAACATGGGTGAGTAATCTTTTGGGTGGGCTTCCAGTAGACAAAACAAGTAAAGTGCCCTGTAAGATATCCTGCTGGTGGGGAATATGTGATCAAGCTTCTCTCGAGAACTTTCCATTGGTGCTGTCTTGCTTGTGACCTGGACTCGAGAGCTTGAGAGCTTATTTTTCTATTTATTACTTAATGTATTGTTATGTGTTCAGCAAGACAAATTTCCCTAAGAGGACAATAAAGTACCCTACTGTACTGGATCGTATCGTATCCTATTGTATCCTCTTGTATCCTATCATATCATATCATACCCTATCCTATCCTATCCTATCCTATCCTATCCTATCCTACAACTTGCCTGAGTGGCCTCTCAGTTGCCATGCCAATAGACAGAGCATTGTAAAATGCCCTGTGAGATGCCCTTCTAGTGGACAAAACTTTGTTGATTGCTCTCAAAGTAACTGTTCCAATGGACAAACTAATGAAAAGTGTCCTTCAGAGCAGTGGTTCTCAACTGGTTGGTCTGGACCCAAAAGTGGGTTGAAGAGCTGTTTTTAGTGGGTTGGGAAAGTGTGCCTGGAAAAAAGTGGCATTAAGGCCATGATGCATGGAAGAGCTAAGGATACATTTCCATGTTAATGAGTTCAGAACCATATTTCTCATTTTGATGTGTTCATTCCTCAAAATATCAAGAAAAAAACAACAATTTACACCTGCCCATGGGGGACGGATCAAAATACAAAGTATTCTGACATGTCAGTTTAGGGTTTCTGCGATGACTGCAATACTTTTAAGTTGTTAAACATTTTTAGGGATTTCGGTTGTGATTGTTCATCAAAGGGGTGGTGGCGGGTCCTGAGGCTACACAGTGGAAAATCGCTGCTTTGGGGTCGCCTTTCAGGTGAAAAAACCTGCCAAAGTGCCCTTTAGGCTGCCTTTCCAGCAGACAGACCTTGGTTAAGTGCCCTCTAGTCTGCTGTTCCCTTAGACTCATGATATGGCAGCTTTTTGAGCAATATTGTCCCACAACATACAGCTGAAGCCCTTTTTATAATTTTTTTTCCTGCCCTTTAGATATCTTCAGTCCATTGCTGAAGTTTCAGATGCCCTCCATCTTCTTTGTTATGATTTAAAATTGTGTGTTGATTTGTACCATTAAAACTGTTGAAGCCATTTACAATGCTGTGGACAAAATGATTACTGATCACTAGATCATTTTTATTTTTTTTAATGTATAGTTTGGTATTTTGTGAATTGAGGATAATAAACTGTTTGATTTTAAGTTTGGAGTTCCGTGAGTTGACCTTATATGTTTTGTTAAATATTGGTTTTCTTTATTTTAGTTGAATCCACTCTGTTTCAACCTTTTTATTTATAGAAAAGGGTTAATGTAATGGCTGCTTAGCATAAGTCCAAACCATCTTCATCCAATAGACAGACATGGTTCTGTGTATTTTTGTAAAGCTCAAGCACGATTAACAATGGCCGCCTAAAATCCAATGAGCCGTAGTACAGCATTATTTAAATTCTAGATAAATGTCTCTAATGTGTTAATGGTTCTCATCCATCACTTTTCAATAACAGTTATGAATCTTAATGGATTCTCACACTTACACACACTGTTATACATACAGTTACAGTAAATTAATCAACATAGTGAAAAAGGAGAGAGAGAAAGGCAGTAAAGAGAGCTATAAGAGACAATGAGGACAGAGGTGCTGACAAGTTGTAAAATAATCTGACCTATTTGGAATCTGCCATGCCTCCTTTTACTCTTTCCCATTTTAATGAAAAGATACCCAAATGTACCTGAAAAGTCAATCAGGTGTTTACTTGTAGGCAAAAAAGAGTAAAAGAAGAAGAGGATAGAGAAATGCATTAAAGAGAGTGGAAACTTCACAATTAGCGTGTGTAATGAGGCAGGCGGTTTGTTTGGTGCTAAAGTGGGCTTGGCTTTATGGTCGGTTGCTGTTGGACTATGTGGGATTGGCAAGGTGGTGTAGAGGAGAGGAACAGCTTTGAAGTTTGAGGGGAAAAAAGAAAAGTCAAGAAAGTAGAGGAAGTGATAAACACGCTGCCACTTTGTGTTTGAAGATGGTGGGATAAGAGGGAGGGAGAGGGAAGCCAGGAAAATTGCCTTTAATTTCCTAATTGTTTTGTGAATTTGAAGCAATAAACAAACTTGTTCTAGAGGTTTCAGGGGATATTTTAATTTTGAAAACTATTGTAAACAATGGCATGTTCGTCTGTTTTACAAGAATATTGACTGTAACTTCGTAGTTATTCTAAACCTCTACAGTCTCTTAACCATGCAGTATAAAACATGATGGTTGTAGAGTTCAAAGAGTCTGAGTGATTGAAAACATGAGAGCAACTTTTTAATGATAATTTCAATCCCTCACACAACACAGACATTTTACTCCCACATAAATGATTCTGTTGACTTTTACTCTGTAATGATTTCAGTTGACAGATGCCCACTTCTGTTACTTCTGTCAATGTCTTTTCTTTCTTTCTTTCTTTCTTTCTTTCTTTCTTTCTTTCTTTACTAGGCTAAACAAATGTCTTTATTCCAAATTCTCTATTTCATAGAAGTCTGGGTTTTGACTCGGCCACTCAGTACATTTGCCGTGTTGTTTTTAAACCATTTCTGTGTAGCTATTGCTGGATGGGTTATGTCATTGTCTTCCTGGAAGATAAATCTTCTCCTAAGCTATAGTTCTCTTGCAGACTGAATAAGATTGTCCTCCAGGATTTTCCAATATTTTGCTGTATTCATTCTACCCTCTACCTTTCTTAGCATTCCAGGGCCACCTTCTGAGAAGCCTCCCTACAGCATGATGCTGCCACCACTGTGCTTCACAGTGTCTCCATCCCTGGCTTACAGTATACTTTTCAACAACCTTTTCTCTGAGTAGCTTGGAGTGTTCTTTTGTCTTCATGGTGTAATGGTAGCAAGGAATACTGATTAACCAGTGACTGGTTATTACCAGACACAGGTGTCTTTATACTGCTGTCACTTGAGGCACACTCAGGTGTTTCCGATTTCGCTAACTCTGAGACTACTAGCACCAGTTGGCTGAATTAGGTCAGTGAATATTTATGCAGTCACTTATTTTACCTTACTTATTTTTTATTTAATTGACCTTACTTTGTAGAAATCTGTCACTTTGAAATTAAAGAGGTTTCTTTGTAAAAATTTTGTAGCCAAATTTTTTTCGCCATGGTTGATTTGTAAAATCAATTAAAGGGTAAAACATCCAAAAGGGTGAATGCTCTATTTATGCACTGTAATTTCATTCTTTACATAAATAAGAAAACATTGTTGTGACGGGAGAAGAAACTGGTTGCATTTAGTCAGAGTATTGCAGAATGAAGAGAACATAACAATGCTTTAGTGTAGGCCACTATGGTAAAGCTGCAGGTTTCTTTTTCACCAGATTTGCCATACTCCTAGGATTGCTGTTAAAAAGTTAAAGTATTATTGCATGCAATCACAATAAAGTTTTCCATCTGTCTTATGTAAAAAGAAGAAATGACACATTTGAAATATATAACTTTCATTTTAACAAGTTTTGCCACCTGAATCCATGGAAACACACACTGGTAGCCTCCACTGATCTGATTTTATGGAGGAAGCACTTAAAATTGAGAGTAATAACATTTGAGTGTGTATTTGGTTACATGAATGCCAATTTGAAACTCAGCGGTATTACTTTTCTAGATTAAATATAGAGTGTAAATTTAAAATGAGATTTCCATCACTCACAAAAAAGAAGTAATGTCTAGCCAACTCATATGAAAATAAAACAATCTGACATCATAAATCCATTTAGAAAAGTAGAGGTTTGGGGCTGATGTGTTTTAAGTCTTTCAGCTATTATATCCTCACAAATTTAAGCTACTGCCATTTATGTTCCAGGAATTTTTACACAATAAATCAAAGGCAGAAAGTTTCTCTAAACTGAGCAAACTCAAACTTTGGAACAGGGTCTACACTGAGTTGAAATTTTGCCTTTTTCAATAAACAGAATATAACTTGGTTTAGTTGAAGAATTCACTTCCCATACTTTAAAACAATGCCTTCCACACAGAAACAATATTTATAGTTCTCCTTCAGAGTTATGTTTCATCCTAAGTAAATATTCTTTAAAATGTAGGAAGATAAACTATCAGTGGGTTTGAAAATGTTGCCCAAAGTAATTTTCGGAAGTGTTTCTTTCCTAAATGATTGTGTTGTGTTTGCAGTGAATCGTATTCAGTGTAAATTTTCACTGAAAGGCATCAGCAGAATTTGACCCCCAGTCTGGCCACTATGTGCTGGAATGAAAGATAAATCTATCAGGTTCAGCTTTTCCACATTCAACTGATGCAGATTGATGGTCCTGCACCGGGAAGTAGACACATACACAAAGACGGACACGTAGTTAATCATGTGTGGGACGGTCCAGTGGGGAGGAAGGAAAAATCTGGAATACTGTTTGGATCCGTCTCTGGTGTGTATGTGTCTTCGTACATGTGTGACTTGGCCCTCTGCCCTGTCCCTCCACGAGCCACACTGTAAGAGGTCTTACTCGGGATTATCCCCTTGAGTCTTAAACACACGTTCCACTGTGGGTCGTCCACTGAACCACCTATCAGCCCTAAAGCCCGTCCCCAGCTGTCATGAGCTTCCTGTCCACTTCCCATTTCTGTCAGATGTTAACAGAGGCCTTCTTCACACATAGACATCTCATTCATCATCACTATTACTGTTCATTTTAACAGGAGCTCCCTGACATGATGCTTTTTCACACCCTTTTATGTCTTTCATCACATACCTGCTACTAGTGTGTGTTAGCATGATGAGAGAAGCCAGCATCCCAGTATGCCCAGTTATGTTTAATTGGTGTAATTAACCTGTTACCATGGTAATTAACCTGGGCAACAGTTCTGTCGATGTTATAATGACAAACAGATGGTACCCCTGCTGCCAACCCTGACACTCTGCATGAACTCACACTATCACACACTATCATACACACAAAGACAATTACCTGCTCATGCAATGCATCTTTGCACCTTGATGTGAAACCATACATTCTGCATCAGGTTATGTAAACTCAGACCCTTGTTTCTGAGTCAGTAAGCAGACAAAGAACTGGCATTTGAAGATTCATATTTATGAGGTCTGTCATTAAACAGCCATTCTTCCTGGGCAGAAATTACATTAAAGCAGCACTAATATGTCCAGAGTGCATGTAGGTCTTCTCCTGGTAAAACTGAGGTAAGATTTATTTTTAAAAAAATGTAAATAGTATTTAGGGCAATTTCGTTGTTGTGTTTAAGGACATTAGTGGTACAAGTAATCTTTAATACTATTAAGCATTTTCACTACAGTTGGTTCATAAGGAGTTCAGAACGATCTGATTGGATAAGAAGCACCCCACAGGTGCTGGTACAGACCTTTACCAGACTCATGACTATAGGGTCTTTGCAGATGTTGTCAAACAGCAGAAGGGAACTCCCCTTGGGTGGCAAGAAGTGATTTCTGCTAAGAGAAATGTTACCATAAAGTCCATGTTTTGAGTGTTTATGACTATGCCAGCTGAGTTTCATCAGCTGATCTTTGTCTCACCAACCCCCGGCCTTACTTGTAGTGATGGGAAATCTCTTTTTAGAGATCCGGATCATTTGGCTCAGCTCAGTAGAGCTGATTGTTTGGCTCCTAAACGGCTCTTCATTTGGTTTAAATGTGGATTAAATAATGGAAAAGGATGGAAGAAAGGAAACTTGCACTCAAATGGCAGCTTACCATGGCTAATATAGAGCCATAGCACAGGCTCATTCATGGATGGCTCATCTTGGCTCGGTCCCTTGGCCCACAAGGTCGATACTACATCACTGTGTCAATTAAAAGCATTTTTATGAAATAACAGCTCAGTACCAGACTCCTCCAGACTTTGTCTCGCTCATCTGACTAGATGATGCTGGATGCTAGGTTTGCAGGACTGAGTAATATGTGATATTGATTGCTTCTACCCCAGGTAAATCTGTAAAATGCATGGATCATACTCACTGTATGATGAAATTTTGTGATAATTTCAGCATAAAGGTCCATTTATAACTGTAAAGTACTAACGTACCTCTGTTCCCATTCCCCTACCTCCTGACTTCTTGAAACTCTCATTACTGTGGATTACTTTTCAGCCAGCGTTGCATGTTTGTATGTTTGATTTTAGAGAAGACCATTCTGTGGTGCCAGCGCTGTGCCAAGCCATGGCGCGCCAGTGTATTTGCGCTCGGTACATATGGGCAGATTTGTCTTTTTCCAAACTGTCCCAGCGTGGTTAACGGAAATTCTTTAATCACTTTTAAAACATCTTCACACACAGGCAGTGGTGCTGTCGGTGGAAACAGACACATCCCTAAGGAATTTCTTACAAATGTGCGTTCATTACGCAGCACCTGGTAATTAAAGCAATACAGTGGCTATTTTCTTTTACCCTGGCATGTAGTGATGCCATATTACCGCCTATTCCTAGGGTCACTTTTGTAACCAGTATTAATTGTGTGAGAATTTACCACAGCATCCCGTTTAAGAAAGTGGCATACAGGGGAGCATAATGGAGACTTTGACTGGATTATTTCCTGATGTTTTTAATATTTAAAGACGGTTGAATGCATATAGTGAGATGAGGAGAAAAAGAATGTACATAAAATTTGCTTTCACCAAGAGAACTGGAGGGCTATCTTGACGCTAAGCAGAGCCCCGTGTATGTTTCTCTATGTGTGTGTAAGTGTGTGATAATTCTCTAAAGGGACGGTTTGAAGGCTGTTGAAATAGTTACCAGGAGGTCACACTGCCTCCCTCCTCTCACCTCCACCATGGCGGTCCAATCAGTTTGTTCCACCCTGACAGAGAGCAGGACACACATATTGGCACTATCAGACTTAGATCACAGCAGGTTGGTAACACTGGGTCTGAAACACCACATTAGTGGTGATTTTGCTCTGCATTCAAGCAGTGTAGGAGTGCATTCTGCACTTTGTTTAAGATAAATATGAATAGCAGTACAAATATGTTGAATAAATCAACAGTGTGTGAAAATAAATGATGTTAAAACTGGCCAAAAATGTCACATTTGATTATTTAATGTTTTATAAAGTTCTTAAATGTTTCTAATATGCTAGCATATCGATCATAACATACCAATAAGACTCTCTTATTGGTGCACTGTGATGAATTTGTGTTGTTTTTGATGGACCTTCAGGTAAAATCTGATTTCTTGAACTGTGCTGTCATTTTCTCAGAGGCAGCAGTTTCCAAACTGGTGGGTCAAGGTCCAAAAGTGGGTCATGAGCTGCTTTAAGTAGGCTGTGAAAAAAAAAAAAAAAACACTGTAGCAAAACATCCCTTAGCAAAACTACATCCATACATTTCACTCAATTTTGACTCTGAAACAAGTATTTTTTTTCCAGAACCCCGAACATCTTAATCTTTTTATCTTCAGCTAACAAATCAGTTTTTTCCATGATAATGAGTCAATTTCTTGATATTGGTTGAAAACATCAAAAGGAACATGTTATCTCAGGAAATGGGGGAGAATAAAATGTATCATGCCTTTGATTTATTGGATGAAAAGTCCTTACTGTGTTTTAAAGTGTTTGTTATAAAGCTTGGAAATGCAATAACGTATATTAAAAGTATAATTTGGCACTAAATTTATACTGAGAAGTCATGGGACTGTCGTCCTTGAATTCGGTTTTTGAGTTGTACTCAGAAGTTTGTGAGCTGATGACATGATGTACACACACTGGCGGTCTGGAGTCGTCCTGTGGGAGCGTTTGTGTGTCAGTCTGGGTCACGATGAGAGAGAGAGTCCACGGGGACGTAGAGACGAGAGAGGAAACAGACTCAGCTGCAGATAAACACACTCATCCTTGCTGTCAAGGTCACTGTGTGTATATGTGTGTGTCTTTGTGTGTTTCTGTACTTGTGTATGTTTGTGTGTAGTAACGCTGTGTTTGTGTGTGGCATCATTCATCTACACTGGGAGTGCAGAACTTCACTTTAAGCTTGAAATTTCTCCTCTGAGTCTCCTTTCTACTCCTCTTTTCAGATTATTAATCAAATAAAAAAAAATACCTTAAATTATTTTAGATGCTAATTAATACAGTCAGTGTTAGCTTTTAGCAATTATATTACAAATATTCACAACTTCTTCAAAATAGTACTGTGACTATGAAAGGAGTTGTACAGAGGACCTTAAAGGAAATGCATCCATACATTGTGCTTGGCTTTGTTATAACCATATTAAATCCATCCATCCATCCATCCATCCAGGGTTGGGACGCGGTGGTAGCAGGCTGAGCAAGTCGACCCCCCACATCTCTCTTCCCAGCAACACTTTCCAACTGGAGGGTCCTGAGGCATATCCTGATCAGACAAGAAATATAACCCCTCCAGCAAATTCAGGCTCTTCCCTGAAGTTTCCTCCCAGTTGGACATGCCTGGAGGACCTCCAAAAGGAGGCACCCTGCAGGAGACATCCCGATCAGATGCTCAAACCACCTCAGCTGGCTCCTTTTGATGTGAAGGAGCAGCGGCTCCACTCCTAGTTCCCTCCAGACATCTGAACTCTTCACCCTATCTCCTGAGCCCAGACCCCCTCTGGAGAAAACTCATCTCAGCCTCTTGTATCGATCTCATTCTTTTGGTCATTACCCAGAGTTCATGACCATAGGTGAGTGTTGGGAGGTAGATCAACTGGTAAACTGAAAGCTTTTTCTTTCGGCTCACCAATCCGCCTGTCAACCATACACTCCCTTTTACCTTCAATCATGAACAAGACCCTGACATAACCGAACTCCATCACCTGAGGCAGAGACTCACCACCCACCTGGAGGGAGCAATCCACTGTTGCCCGGCAAAGAACCATGGCCTCAGACTTGGAGGTGCTGACACATCCTAGCTGCTTTGTACTCAGCTGCAATCGCTTTATGTTTGAACAGTGCTCAGGCTGCACGGTGGCACAGTGGTTGCTGCTGTCACCTCACTGTGAGAAGAGTGGAAACCCAGTTGGACAAGGCCTTTCATTGTAGTGTTTGCACATTATATCCATGCATGTATGGACTCCTGATATTCCGTCTTCCTCCTTCCATGGAGACATGTAGTTAGATTGACTGATGACTCTAAACTGTCTGTAGGTGTGAGTGTAAACATGTTTCTAAAGTTACGTTCACACTGCAGGTCTCAATGCTGAATTCTAATCATTTCTCAGATCTGATTTTTTTGTTTGGCATGTTACACTGCAGTCAAATTTCTAAAGATCAGATATGTATCTGATTTACTACCACATACTAAAGTGGCCTGAATATGATATGAAAATATCAGATTCAGTGGAATTTTGCTGTTTACACTGACATATGAGCAAAATATCTGATTTGGGTCACTCAGCCCTGTGATTGATTGGCCAACAGTCCAGGGTGTACCCCGCCTCCCATCCAGAGACAGCTGGGCTTGGCTGAAGCCCTCCGCAACCTTGAATGGGACAAACAGTATAGAGGATGGATGAATGGTGCTTGACAACAGTCTTGACTTGACATTTCCTTAATATCTCAAGAAATTAACTCTAATTATGAGAATTATACTGATAGGACAAGATGATATGGCAGGATTTGGAGGAAACAACCTAATTCACTTGTTATCTGAGGAGTTGAATTAAAAATAAGACTGCATATCTGCTGAGAGCTTCCACTGCTCAGGCCTCCTCAGAAGGGATCAAAATGCAGACTTTTCTCCTCTTTTCTCCCTCCAGACCTTTATGTCTTTCTTTTCTCTCCAGTACAATAAGTCATTGTATTCTTAATTGTTGTGATTGCATGCCATGTTGTTGGTATTTATTTATTTATTTATTTGCTTCAGTTGTCATTGTTGAAAGCTCAGTTATACAAACTTGTAGAAATTGTAGAAAAAGTGGCTTTGTGGTGAAGTTTGTTGGAATAAACTCAGCTAAATCATATTTTGAAAATGGTGTAATTCTTTCTGTAAGAAACCACAAGCCAGAATCTGATGACTTAATCAAGGGAATGCCATGGCTGTCAAACACTTTATCTTCTGGCTGCTATTGAACCCATTTAGAACGTTGCACGTTGTATTTCTAGAAATGTCCCTGACTGTTTCTGCTCATTAACACAAACTTTAGCTGACAGGCCAAACTGCAGTCTTGGCAACTTCAAGGCTCAAACTGCATTTTTTTTTTTTACATCGATGTTTTGAATGTTATTTTTGTCTTTATGTCCATTTGCAGAAAACTCAGTCTTTATGAGCTTTGCAGAGCAGGGAGGTGTTGCAGCGGCTGTACTTCACTGTTGACTCCACCAGGTGGCGCTGTGCTGTAGTGTTTCCAGCCTCTTTTATGTGGGGGGCACAGGTGCAGCAGAGATGATACAGCAGTTAGGGTGTGTTTGTTTCGCCCTGTTTCGCAGCCCTTCAGAGAGAGAGAAAGACATGGGTGCATATACATTAGGAGTGACATCATGGTCGATAACATTCACTTCAATGTTTTTTTTTCTAGTTGAGACTCAATATTAAATACACACAGATGCTTTAGTGTAGGTTTTCTTTATGGAAACTTTCCCTTTTTCAATATTTCCAGCTTTTGTCCTTGTTTCTTTACTGCTCTCTGTTGTGTCTGCCTCTTTTGTCCCTCTCTGCCAAACTAAAGCACTGTAAGCCCTGCTAATGCCTTGTCATGTAATCCCCATGTAAACACAGTTATACTAATGCCTAATCCCAGAGAGCTTTAAACAAGCTGCTCTTAATTGTATCATGACATATTGCTTTGATGCCTCACTTTTTGCCTCTTCTTTGTTTAGATGTGTGGATTCCTCTCTATATCTTCCCTCTCTGTGAACATGTGCAGGTATTTTAGCGTGCGTGCATCTCTGCGTGCACTCATGGAAATATTTGTCAGAGTTTCAGTTGTTTAATATTTTACAGACCAAGCATCTGAAGCCAGAATTTCTGTCCCAAAGTTCTCCTTACATCAGCAAGAGTTAGATCAGTGGGAATGCATCCTCATGTTGGACAGTATCTAGTGTTGTAAAGTCCATCATGTCTTTTAAACACGTCTTTGGAGAACATTAAGAGCTCTGAACACAGAAAAGCCTGCGCCCTCTTATTCCCCAAATCTCCATCTGTGTCTCTTTCACTTCTCTCTGTTTTTCTCTTTCCCTCCCAATTCTAATAAACAATAAAGACGATAAATTGATGATATTCGATGTGAATCCTGGGACTGTAAATGTGATTTGTTTCTGCTGTTTACAATGCAGATGCACAGTCATCCTTTTCCCAACACAAGAGAGAAAACACATTTCTCACTGACCCGACAGTGAAATACATCTCTGTAAAAACAATGATTTTTCTTTTTGGCTGCACCCAGTATAAACATTATTTTTTATAGTTATGGAAGCACAAAACTTGAGTCTATCCCTGGAAACACTTCCTGGAAGACAGACCCCAACTGTGAGTGGAGAGACAAAGACGAACAGATGGACAAATTGGGCGTCGGGCGGTCAGATCGACAAAGAGTGATAGCTTCCCCACACCACTTGAAAATTATAGCGTTAGGAAACGAGACACAGAAAGAGAAAAATAACGTGAAACATAAAAGGAGGCATAAAACACAAAGAGGGGGTAGAGAGGGGTGAGGGGAGGGGGATTTCCAGTGAAGTCAGAGCAGACTCCTGCAGTCTGAGAGTGATGGAGTTAAATAAAAATGATTGGATCAAGGTGACGTGGGCTCTGTCGCTGGCAGACAGACAACACTTCAAACTGATTTTTATCAGTGTGAGGAGAGATCTAGTTTTATTTGGATCTGAATGTCAGCAAGGCTTGGTTTTCATTATTATGTCATTTTTGTTCCCCTCTTTTTTCATATCTCATTGTTTTATGCTGTAATATTTGAACTATAACTGTATAACTTTGACTGTATTTTGTAAGTCCACACATTTACAATTACATTTAAAACAGAAAACAATCAAAAAGAAAAAGATTATTTAAGATTTAGAGCTGTTGAACCATTAAAAACAACAAAACACTGGAATTTTGTGCACTTTAGCACCTAAGAAAGAAGCCTGAGTATGATAGCACTATTGTATAACACACTCAATGCTGCTACCTTTCCCTTTCGACCAGAGGTTCCCAACTTTTCAGCCCACGACCCCAAAAATCAAGGTGGAAGAGACCGGGGATCCCATTGTGC
This sequence comes from Cheilinus undulatus, assembly GCF_018320785.1. Taxonomy (NCBI): domain Eukaryota; kingdom Metazoa; phylum Chordata; class Actinopteri; order Labriformes; family Labridae; genus Cheilinus; species Cheilinus undulatus. The sequence continues at coordinate 38,460,057 of NC_054874.1, forward strand.
CTGAAGATGGTTGAGGCATAGTTTAACAATGCATAGTCAACAATAGTCATGTACAGACTTAGATTTTAAGATTTGTTTTATACATAACTTCAGCCAATAATCTCACGTTGTAGTTTGTTTAAGTGTTCATTATGCAACATGATATGTTTGGTGTCAGACTCCGACTTAATGTGGTAAGATAACAGTTTAAACCCCCAGTGCCAATAGGTGGATACTGGGGTGGAGGTGGGAGCACAGTGTTGATCCAGGCGCAGTGATGCAGCAGAGGAAGAGACTGGAAATCTTGCGGCTGAAATAGCCCACTAATTTAGGAGGACATGAGTCATGTGGTTTAATTAAGATGCATGTCAGATGTGAATCATTGCCCTCGAGATTACTGATAGATCTAACTCACAGGCTTTGTTTCATTTCTGCATAAATCTACCATGTTTTATATTACATTTAACTAATTTCATGCATTTTTTAAAAATAAAAATTGGTAAAAAAAAAAAAATACAATTTAAAATAATTTTGAAGAAAGCATCTGGAGACCCCCTCTCAGTGTTTCGCGACCCCCAGGGCAGTCCTGACCCCCAGGTTGAGAACCCCTGCCTTAGGCAGCATGATTTTGTTCTTAATTAACATTTTAGGTCTGGATAATGTCAAGAAAATAATTTATTTTAAGGTTTATATCTTCCAGCTAGCTGGATAATTAGCAATCGATGAATTTTGGGGAATGGTCACGACTAAACAAGTGTGCACTTCCTCCGTCTACTTTTCAGATATGTAGAGAAAACTTGATAATCTTGTATCCCACTAAACTGTCTATATTTTGAAGTTTAAATCAACAAGCATAGACACAACTGTATGGTTAGGATTTTCTTCTTTCTTTCTCTTTATTTCTATGCAAACCAAAGACATAGGCCTACGTAGGCTAGATGACTTTCTGTGCTCATTAAAGCTGCTAAACATGAGATTATGATGCTATGAAGTCAAAATCTGTTGTGACTAATGCTTTCAGATTATTTTTCTGTGGCATCATGCTACTCTGTTTTTCTCTGTTTAACACAGTCCGTCAGTGTTCAACTACTGCTGTCTTTTTAGCTTGAAGCTGGTAAATGCACTTGAGTTTGAATAATTTCCTTTTCTAGTCGTCTGACTAATCAAAGCACTTTCACACCGCAGGTCACACCAACCCACTCACATTCATCCACATTCATACACTGATGGCAGATGTCACTATTGAGAATTGGCCACCACGATTAGCTAATGCATCCGTACACATTTACACCCTACAGGGCTAAATCAGGGCTAAATGGCATGTGTCCTTGGGACGTTTGCCTTTGGTGTGTACAGCTGCATGTATTTATTGCATACGAATTGCATCCCACTGCCAATGTTACACACTGCTGAAACCTGACACCTGGGGCTCTTAAAACTTTAAAGTTATCATTTTGTCAGACTGACTTTAAGACTAGCATGATAATGAATGAAAACCAAATCATGTGATCGCTGTAACAAAACAGCACAAGCAAAATAGTGCATGTATGTTAATGCTTCACATGTAAATGTAAATGCTTAACAGAACAGGCAAACATGCCCTCTTTACATTTATTTATAGTCTCACGCATTGTCATGTTGTTGCATTATATCATTTCAACAAACCTGCTGGATCAGTAAATGTTTCCTTTCCTCCCTTTTTCCAATTCGCCCTCTTTTTATCTGAGCTAATTTTGTTTGTCAGGAGAAAACCGCTCAACATTTGTTGTCTGTTACAGATTTTTCAGGCATTTCCTCAAGTATCGCATTGGCACTATCTACAACCCTGAACAAATAGTTTTAACATCATGTATGTCTTTGGTTTTCTTCTGTTTCTCAGTGAAAACCTGTCCTTGATAAAGTCTCTTCACTTTACTTGGTACATGTTTGCTTTTTTAACCAGTTCTCTTTCTAGTCTATCTGTTAGATAAGTTGATTTGAAATGCTCTACATATTTTCTTTGTAGAATTCCTCCTTTGCTGATTTCTGAAACAGCACATCAGTAATACTCACATTTGGTGAAAGTTATCATCAGTTTCATTCATCTGGCATCAAACTGAATATTCAGTAACTGTTGTCTGTTTGTTTTTTATTTGGCTTTTTAAACATAAAGTGAACATCCAGGGCTTTCAGATTTTAGACTGTACTGATGTACTTAGCCCACCCCCTCTATATAGCTCATAAACCCACTATAATGATTTTAACAATAAAAGACAGTACAAATGAGGCTCCTCACGGCATTCTCAACCAGACTAGCAGAGCAGAGGGGGAGATGGGGGAAGACATTTTCCTATAACCAACAATAGTAACCATCTTAGACATTTTCTGTGAGTTGAATGTGCTGTAGAGGTTAGCTTGACTGCCCAAGTCCGATGCTGGCCTGATCCCAGCCCACCTCTTGGGCCCTGGCTGGGTCAGGTTCAGTGAAAGTTGAAGACATCCTATCAGACATAGCAGCATAACTATATTTTGCCCTGAATTTTTGAGTTTTGTATATATTTTTTGCAGTAAGTTCAGAATAACTTCCCTTGGTGCAGACCCACAGCAGAAATTACAACTACAGAGGTGCTGCTTAGGTCCACTGGTGGCCTGTCTAGAATTAAGAACTCCTTACAATAAAGCTACACTCTGAGCTGTTTACCTACTAAAAATTCTTTCACAGTTTTTGTTAAATGTATGCTTCTGATGTTAAGAGGAAGAAAAGCTGTTACTGGAGGGACAAGAAGCAATTCTTTCTTAAGCAGCTCAGTTTACCACTGAAGAGGAAAAAGAGCAGGTGAGAGGCTGATGTTCTCCCAGAAGCTCCAAGCATTCAGTGCACAGCCATGTCTACACATCCTTTCCTCATCTGCGCTTTTTATTCTAAACAATAATCAGGCTACATCTGTAAAACATGTTGCTTCTGTTCTGCACTCATTCTCATCTCAAATGATAAAACAGAAATGCAATTTCAACTTAACAGGTCACTTATTAAAATAGTTGGGTTTAAATCAAGCTTGGCTCGAGCTAAGAGCTAAATTGTGCCATCATATAAAGATATCTATTCCTGAAATTGCAAAGTGAATACTTAGACGCTAAGGCAAGCTCACAAAATGCAAATTTTGATTGAATAATGGACCTTGATCTGTAATTGTAGCACTAAAACGGCAAGAGTCATCTATTAGTCTGATTTGGTTTGGTTCTGGTGTTCGAGGCTGATTGTAATTTGTGTGGCTGTGGAGAGACAAAAAATGGGTGGGCAGAAAGCAGGAGAGCTTGACGCACAAATAATGCTCAAATAAAGGAGGAACAAAAGACAGACAGAACTAAAACAATGACATGCAGTCTAAAATAAAAAAGCCCCTTCTAATTAAAACTCAACATTATTTAGAATTTTAATTTTAATTTAATAGTCTAAGCTTGATTAAAGGGTTTCTTCATTAAAGTGAGAGAAGTGTTTCATTCAGTCTTTGTGTGTACGTTGATTTTGTGACTCTAGTTTTCAGTCTTTGCTTTGTCACAGCTCTCGATTACTGCAGCCGTGTCCATCAACAACATGTCTGACTCAGATGAACCTCAAACATCATAAAGTTACGTGACTGGATGACGTGCCAGGCCAGATGAAAGTGCTCCACGCTCCACAAATAACGCCGCATTAACACAAATATAGAGACAAGGCACATAGACAGACAAGTGGGCAGAGAGACAGACAGACAGATGTGGGTAAAGACGCATGTGTCTCCTTTTATGTGTTCTACATGGTTTATAGCATGTCCTTTCATCTATTCACTTTATATATATGAATATGATGTTAGCAAGGGGGATTCAAGGAAAGGCAACAAGTTTGTATTGTAACATAGACACCCATATCTTTGGTTTTTCAATTCTGTTTCAGTTCTGCAGACCAGGACTGATTCAAAAATGTCTGTTTCCACCACCAGTGTTTTACTCAGCCCCTTTGCTTAGGGAAAAAAGGACATAGAGCAAAGGCACTAGGTTCAGGGTCTTTTAATTCACCCAGATTCACCAGTTACACAAGAAATATAACTGTATGAGATAGAGATATGTTGTGTTGTACTGTTGGTGATAAAATTGCTGATATAATACATTTTTTCAATAAAGTCAGGGCTTTAAGTGGGAAAGTATGCACCATTATGCAGTACCACCACTTCAAATTTTTACCTCTTGCTAAGACTTTTTCTGGTATACCAGGACTTATCATCCATCTATCCATTCATCCATACATCCATCTATGAACCCATCCACCCATAGATTCATGCAACCAATACTTCCTTTCATCCACCCATACATCAATACATCCATCCATACATCCATCCATTCATCCATCCATCCATTCATCCATCCATCCATCCATCCATCCATCCATACATCCATCCATCCATCCATCCATACATGCATCCATCCATCCATCCATCCATCCATCCATCCATGCATACATCCATCCATGCATACATCCATCCATGCATCCATCCACTTCTACATCCATTCATTTTCTTTCCACCAGAACTTGGTCTCAATGTCTGCAGGCTAAGCAGGTTGACCCAGACATCACTCTCCTCAGTGACATTTTACAACTCCTCCTGGGCAATCCCAAGGTGTTCCCAGGCCAAAAAGGATATAGAATCCTCTCAGTGAGTTTTGCATCTATCCCAATGTCTCCTCCCAGTAGGATGTGCTCTGAAAGCCTACAGCCTACTGCTTCATGAACATCTTGGTAACATTCAAAGTCTGTTCAATATTTAATCTGGATTCTTGCTCAGTCACACTCTTCATAACTTCATAACTCCATAACTTTCGTCTACTACTGGTCTCAGCCATTTTGTCAAATAGCACTGAGATAGGATAACTGATTTCATTTTAGCTGAAGGCTGGTGTGTGAATTAGTGCCATAAGCAGAACATCTCATGAAAACCATGGCTAAAGTTACTAATGAATATTTTGATGTGAAGCAGAAGGACCAGCACAGGTGTACTTAATACAGTTAATGCATGCCAAGTCCCATCAGACCTCATCAGTTTTATGGTCCCTTCTGCGTGCATGCTGTGTACACTGTCATGGTTTACTGGGACACTCATTTGTCATTGGTACAGTTCCTAACATCTGCAAAACAAAAAGTCTGTTGAGGAAAAACAGCCCGTTCTACATGCACAGATATCAACAGAGTGACAGGTAAAGAGAGAGGTTTTGGAGGAAACACGTTATGCTATGTCTCTCTGTTTGTGTGCATCTATGTGTGTTTCAGGTACGCAGCCAACTAATTAGTTCAGTGGATTAAGCTGAATCATGATTGGATTTAATTAGTCTTTTGTTCTGAGGCACATCTCTCTCTCCCTGTCTGTTTCACTCTTGATCTCTCACCACTATACAGATATACACACACACACACACACACCCCTACCCACCCCCCCCACACATACAAACTCACACATTTATAACAGCATCAGCCTAAGTGCAACAGTGCTCACACGAGTACCATCCTCTGCCACTCACTTCATGTATCATCACATCCAAATATGTACACGTTGGTGTGTTTTTGTGTGTGTGCTTGAGGTGGTGGCCCCGAGGAGATCTCTCTTTGCTGATCAGGTCGTAGATGTGCTCATCCAGACGTGTTTTCTCCTCGTTAAGGTGGGCCATTATGCTAACATGCTCTGGGGAGTTTACTGTGTCTGTGTTTGGAGGGACCTTACAGGCAAGAGGGCAAAAATGTGTGTCGGCACTTGTCTTTGTTTGTTTATACAGTAAATTTGGAAGTAGAGATGTGTTTACATGGTTGAGCATTCCTTGCACTCTTATTTTTGCGTCGTGGCTGAAGTATGGGTGCGCATAAAGGTATGTGTGCTCACTTTTGTATTGAAGGTTAGTTTGAATGACAAAGTTTCTCTGATCACTGAAGTCTTTCTTTATCTCCTATCTCCTTTCCTTCTGTTCTGAGTCATTCATCTGATATAAAGTATACTGTATATGCTGGACAGCTTGCTGCCTTGCTGGCTGCTTGTAATTTACCTTTGCTAAAGCAGGAATCTCAAGACAGCAAAAAATTGGTGCTGTTTCATTGTTAATGAGGAAAAAAAGACTGGCAGAAGGAGATGGATTTCCGGTTTCATCTTCTATGTCTCCTTTCTTTTTCACCACTCTTTGTTTGGGATGACAGCACTACGAATGTATAACAGCACGACTTTATTCAGTAGGTTTGGTTCATTTGACAAAGTGCAATGTGAATGTGAGCCAAACTATGGGAATTGCAACGATGTTGCAATTTGAGCCCCGAACCAAACCGATTCCCCCGGACTATCAGGTGGGAAAACGACCTCAAAAACAGGGGGCCTGTTTTGCTTCAAATGAACCCTGCTTCGGTTCATTTGTAGCGTGAGAGCAAAGCGGACCAACTTGTGAAACAAAGGCAGGAATTGGCAAAAGGAATAATGATATATGGACCTACTTATGTCATTTAATACAGTCTCTTGCTTTTATTTTGGCTCTGTACTGCCTAGGGCTGAATGATTTGGGAAAATAATCTAGCTGCAATTTTTTCCCCAATATTGCGATTGCGATTTGGTATGTGATTATTTCTGAAGTTCCGCATCTTTCCAACAAACCCAAGCATTAAATCATCCTGTATTACCAGCACAATATTAGATCAAAGAAGGGCTAAACAGTTTTGAAAAAAATAACTTATTGTGATGATTTTGACTCGTATTCCAAATTGGATATGAATTTGTGTATTGAAAGGAGTGATAATTTTTAATGTTATTCCCATATTCATTAAGAAAAACACACAAAAATGAGGAAAATTGGCTTTTCGCAGACTATCTGAAAAAAAAAAAGGCACTTAAATGATTGCATGATATGTTATGTATAAAATCTCTGCTGCAGAAAAAGTTTTAAAATTAGTATTTTCAGGTTAACGAAATATTGCACCCTCTGCGAGTTGAAAATTGCAGTGGGCCATATTGCAATTTTATCTAATTTTTGATTAATTGCCCAGCCATAATACTGCCACAGTTTTTGGTATTGATTGCTTGCGTCTCTCTTGTGTTCATCATTGCACAAAAGCACAATGCTTTGTTGTTTATGTGGTAAAAAAAAACAGCAGAAGGAGATGGATTCCTAGTTTTTCTTCTTCCCCATCTTCTTTTCTTTGTTACTGTTTGGGATGATAGCATCATAAATGGATAACCACTGAATTTATCCAGATGGTTTGGTTCATTTGACCAATCCCAGAACTGAAGTGAACCGAACCGAACCACATGAAAGAGCAACAATGCTGCAATTTCAGCCCTGAAACTGGTCAAGTAAACCCAGACTGTCAGGTCTGTAAATAACCTTAGTCATTTAAAGTCCAACTAGAGTGTAGAGCATTAAATTAATGAATGCAGCAAGAAACACTACCAGTCGCTACTACTACTAATTTTTCCTATATTATTGTTGCAGTCTTTACAAAATAAAACCAGCGCGGTTTGATATAAAATATCATACTCTAAAAGTTATGACGTTATATTCTCAGTATTTTTATTTAGTTGTAAGCAGAAAATAACATTTTCTTTAGTATAACTCATTTTTGTGCAGTTTTTAAAATTTTATACAGGTCTTTATTTATTTCCATCTTATTGTGAAGGATAACATTCTAAATGAAATCCTATGTGATATATGACTCACATTCCTTGTGTTTTCACAGTGCTTATTTGTTTTGCATTAACTTTTTCTTGCATGAGATTTTGTATGCATGCCCCTTTGGTGAAGTTTTGCCTGGAAAAGTGTGTCTTTCTCTTTTACACTGTGTAAGACTGAGAGGCTGATAACATCTTTGGGAGGTCAGACAGGTCTGAGACCTCTCAAACTTTTTGTTCTGCCTCTTGGCTTGTAGTGTGTCTGTGTTATACATGTATGTGTAGACCTTTCTTGGTTCAGTTAAGAAAACAGTGGCTGGTTTTCTTTTTCCACAGTCTGCTAGCATAGCTGTTGTCCTTTTTTTAGGGGGTTTGGCGTTAGATTAGTCTGTTAAAACTTGGTCTGAGAACTGGAGGTCTGCCATTTGGACCCAGTCTTGAAATTGGTCATATACTGCAGAGGTGTCAGTTCACTCCCCAAGTACTGCTGAGGTGCCCTTAAGCAAGGCACTGAACCCCCAACAGCTCTCAGTCTGGCATCTCTCCATTGGTGCTCATCTGTAGAATCCTGTTTGTTCTTATGCATGTGTTTAAGCCATGTTCAATAATCAAGTATAAAAACTGACTCTCTCCTGAAGTGATTAATAAAGTTAACTTTCTTCTTCTGCTGTAGCTCTGTTGTCTTAATATAACACATTTGTACTTTTCTTTCTATTCCCCAGTTTTCTGTCTGCTTTCTGCTTCTTCTTTAGTCTTTTAAATTATTTTGAGCCCCCCCTCCCCTCTAAGTCAGTGTCACCACCTACTTAAATGGGTGTCACCTGCTAGAGTAATGGCCAGAGCTCAATGTGCCATAGCAGTAATTTAACACCGTCGGACTCACACATACACACAGAGGCTCACACATTGATGGATTACTCTGGGGACTGTTGCAGAAGTGCTGCACGTGGGACAGACCTGTGTGGTTATGACAGTAGTAAATTAGACTACCTGTGTGTATGTGCGTGCAGCTGCGGATATGTGTGTTTGTGTAGAAGTGACCGCTAGAAAATTGACTTCCTATGAGAGGAGATGGTGCTCTTACTAGCGTTACTGGTTTCACAGACAGGCTGGTAAGTTTATGTAGTCAGGACTCTGCCATAAGGGCTTTTTCTTACGGCAGCTGGAAGAAATAGGAATAGTAATAATATTTGAAATGGTTGTAAGGATAAATGTCTGTTTTGCATCTCAATCTCAACATCTGATGTGACTTAAAAAGGGCTGAACCTCAAAGCCAGTTTGCGCTTTTATATGTGGTCATCCAAACACAAGGAGCCAGAGTCATAAAATCAGCATTTTTTTTACAGCCAAAGCACTGTTAGGACAATGAGAGAGACAAAAATATGCTTGTGCATGGCTAATGTTAGAGTTATACAGCTGTGCATATATATATTCTCTTTATTTCTTAATTTTTTTTGTATGCACATCCCAACAGCCTTAAAGTATAGGTAGTCTGGATTAATATCTGGTTGGCATATTCATTCAGACCCCTTCACTTTTTAAATTTTCTCATGTTGCAGCCTGATGCTACAGCCAAAATTATTCTATTTTATCCTTCTTACTCTACAAACAGTACACCATCATGACAAAGTGAAAACAGAATTTTACATTTTTTGCTAATTTATTAAAAATAAAAAGCTGAAATATCCCATTGGCGTAAGTATTCAGACCCCTTTCAAAAACACTTAAAATTTAGCTCAGGTTCCTCCCGTTCCTCTCAATTTTTTTTCTGAGATGTTTCTGCAACTTTATTCGAGTCCACCTGTGGTTAAAAAAATCAACTGGACATGATTTGGAAGGGCACACACCTCTCTATAGAAGGCCTCACAGCTGACAATGCATATCAGAGCAAAAACCAAGCCATGAGGTCAAAGGAACTGCCTGCAGAGTTCAGAGACAGGATTGTTGCAAGGCACAGATCTGGAGAATGCTACCAAAAGATTAAGTTGCACTCAGTGCAAAACCCATGAAAACCCACTTGAAATTTGCCAGAAAGCCAAATGGGCTCTTAAACATTTTGCACTGTGGATGGCCTCTGTCTAGCAGCTCTGCCATAAGCCCAGATCGGTGGAGGGATGCAGTGATGGTTGTCCTTCTGGAACTCTGTCCCATTTCTACACAGCATCTCTGGAGCTCAGAGTGCAATCAGGTTCTTGGTCACCTCCTTACTAAGGCCTGATTGCTCAGTTTGGCTGGAGAGCTATTGGAACAGTCCTGGTTGTGCCAAACTTCTTCCATATGAGGAGGCCACTGAGCTCTTGGGAACCCTCAGTACAACAGAATCTTTTTGGTATCCATCCCCAGAACTTATTCATTGTCCTCTCTCTGAGCTCTACAGGCAGTTCCTTTGACCTCATGGCTTGGTTTTTGCTCTGATATTCATTGTCAACTGTGAGGCCTTCTACAGAAAGGTGTGGGCCTTTCCAAATAATTTTGAATAATTTAATTTACCTCAGGTGGTCTCCAGTCAAGGTGTAGAAAAATCTCAGCAAAGATCCAGAGAAATGGGAGGAACCTGAGCTAAATTACTCCTTGAATACTTATCTCAATATATTTCTTCTTCCTTTTCTTATGAATTTGCAAAGATTTCTAAAACTCTGTTTTCACTTTGTCATGACAGCCTACTGAATATAGATCAATCAAAGAACAAAAGATTTTCTCCCCTGACATTAGGAAATTGAAACAGGGGTTCTAAATACTTTCTGAATGCACTCTGGTCGGTCTGGTCACCAATTTTAAGCATTAAAAGAGCATGTCATGACATCCATTCATTTAAACTGTGGAAGTGGCTAGAAGAGGATGCTACAGCACTTTGGCCATAAAAAGATAATTATATGGATCAATATTTTTTTCAGTAACTATGATTTTTAATAGCTTTGCTGTGTTTCACCATCATATTTATCATCAAAAAGACTGACACTGTTCACAGTTATTTGAAGAACAATTTCTCACTTATGTTGTAGGGAAGGGAATAACCCAACTAATTTTTTTTAGCTGTTCCCAGTAGTCATTGTGTATGGCTGTGGGTATTTCCATTACTGAAACATTCAAAGGCAAATAGGGCATTGTTTTTTAAAACTTCAGTTGTGTACATCTGTTGTGTGGAAATTTGCTATTTGAGCATCTGGTCAAATGTGTTTGGTACGACACCTCCAAGAAATTTCCTCCATAGGGACTGTACGTGGGCTGAATTGTTTTATGTAAGCAAAAGAAGTCTGTTTTGAATAAACTATTAACATCTTGACACAAAAGACTTGAGGGGGGGGGGCAAATAGTCCAGTAAAAATACATCACACTGGTAAACTGACATGTCTTTTCTGAAATCTGTGCTACAAAAACACCAGAGCAAGATGCTGAGGCCTGCCTATGTTCACTATTTGCCCTGGCTTGGTTCGGATGATTGATCGATGTGGGTCTAGGTTTGAGTTTACCAAGAGCCGAGGTTGCAGAAGAGGGAGCATTACATAGCCGCCGTACTGTAGGTGGTCGCAAACACCAAGAAACAGACGGGAAGACCAAAAAACATGTGAAAGCTGTGGGTCATTAACACCATGCACACATGCAGTTTCAACTTGAAAGCAGTGGCATGGTGGAACAGAAATGTTTTATGTTCCTTTTCAACACCTGGTCAGGAAAACGGGCAAGAGACAAAGACAGACACAGGAGAGAGAGAGAGAGAGAGGGTGAGGGATGGAAAACGGCTGCCCAGTGCCCGTATGATGCCTGTGTACCATGCAGTGTTTATCATCCATACACAACCATGGAGCCACGTTCTCTTGCAGAGGTTGGCAAGACATCAGTCGGTTAGTCAAACACACATGAACACTCATAAGCGGAGGAAAGTTTTTTGTGTGTGACCTGATGCTTTGTATTTATGCATCTATTAAGCATGCATGCATTTTAAAGCTTTCATTTGTGCATGTGTTGGTATTCATGTGTTTGCATGTGTGTGTGGACTGGAAGGGCAGGGAAATATGTCAAGTTTTTAAGGTTTATTAATGTATTTTCAAATGGGTAAGACAATATCCTTTAAATCACTACAGTTAGTGCGAGGTGAAAATTGGTGATGCACAGTAAGTGGTTTTTTTTTTTTTTTTTTTTTTTTTTACCAATACCGATAACCGGTAATTTCCTACTCCTGATGGTCGATAACCGATAATAACCGATAATGATTTTTCAATTGTTGGTTTAACAAAAGAAGTTTATTTGATATATTTATGCACATCTGGGGGTAAGAAGGGGTTGACATGTAGTAAGCAAAGATATTCATAACTAATTCTAACATCACTCAAGTTTTTCAAAAACAAAGAACTATTCTGACTTTATAACTGTAATTATAGGGTTAGGGTTAACCTTTTTTTTGGTTAAACATTTGTGTATCATCATACACAAAAAACTGACATAGGTTTGCCCTTTTTCCCTTGAAATGAATTAAAGTATTTGGACAAGTGGTGAAATCTGACATTTCAATCAACTAAACAAGAATTCAGCTGACTTATGTCAAATCAGACAAAACCAAATGATAACAGGCTGTCATTTTTTGCTGCTTAAGTCAAAAATAAAGAGAGCTGATGTTTTACATAAAGATTAAAAAGAGGCACTGACATAAGTCATATCAGAGATAGGTTAAGTACACTGTGGTCTGTGGCTAAAATTCTGTTCCTATCATCGATCAGACTGAATGAAACCACATCAAACAGAGCAGGCAGGGATACGTCTATGAAAGTAGCGGTGGATCAGGAGACTGTCAGACTGATTTGGTTATAATTAGTGTTGCGCCTTTTGGCTCTGGCAAACTTTCTGCAGTTTCCAATGCCTGAATCAGGCATTGGAAACAGCACAACTGCTGTAATCAGGCACTGAATCTGCCTGGTATTAGCCGTTGGCTTGGACCTAATGCCCACAGCTGAGGCTAGCAGCTACTGCCGCTTCGTTTTAACGTCGTGAAAGGATGATGACTTTTTAGTGACTTATAAGATTCATTGTGTTAAAACTCAAGGACTTCTTTCCACTATTCGGGATCTTTGCAGAGAAAATTTTACCAACACTGTAGTGTTATCCTCCCCATGAATACTGAATAACTCCACCGTCTTGTTAGCCTCTTAGCACTGAGACTGCTTCCTCTTCTTCTCTGGTGCTTAATAGCAAGTTATGTACTGGTGGATTTTATCGGTTGGGGGTTTCAACGATTTAAAGTGTGTTATTTTGTTTCCACTGCACAGTGTGTCTTGATTTCACTCTTCAATGTCTCACCAATTGTCCATTATACAAAACAATCTGATTGCTAGATGTCACATGAGTACTAGCCAATAAGTACTTAATCCTGGCTACCTCTGCCACAGTGAGGATACGGTGTTATCTCCTATTTCCCTGTTTCTACTGTGTTGCTCTGTGCTGTTTCTCATGCTGATAGAGTTAGGGCTAAATTGTTTAATTTCCCTTCATTTTTTTTTTGATCATGCACTTTTACTTTTGTGACCTTAAATAAATTTTGTACATCCTAATAAGGGCATATTGGTTCCAAATATTGGTTATCAGTCCCATGAGCTACTAATAATCTGTATCAGCCATAAAAACCTACATGGGTCGACCCCAAATTTGAGGCCAGATACTTGAGCAGTGCAGGGCCTAATTGTAATTCCACTGATCATCCATTTTAATTTTTTCTTGTCAGTGGTTTGACTTGTGAGAGTCTAAACGTTGTCAAAACTGCAGAAATTTTGCAAGTGCATAAGTTTTTTTCAGTATCCACAGGATCTCTCCAGAATGTCTCAAGAATGCCAACAAAATTTTTTAAAGTCAAAGCTTCCTCCTTACTGTGTCATTTATTTTGGAAATTTTGAGAGGAGATTATTGGGTAGATCTACAAAAACAACAACAACAAAAAATCTCATATTAACTCATATTTGTATCTCCGAAAGGAAATGAGCCATTTTGAAAACATTTGCCAAAATAAGGGTGTTTTGGACCATTTACATAAACAAAAATATTTCAATATTGTTAATTTTTTGCTAGAACAAAATCAAAAGTTTTTTATTTATTCACAGAAAATAAAAAAATCAAAGTATATATCATGTTTTGCCTTTTAGCTCAGGCATATGTAGGTTTGCTTTGTGGTCCATATTGCCCAGCTCTAGTGACTGGATGTTTTTTAAAAGGTCTTTGACAGTAGACTGACAGATGAGGAAGATGGATGAGCTCCAGAAACCGGACAGTGGGGGGGGTTTGACGTGGTCTGTTGATTGTGTGTATTTGTGTGTTTGCGTGTGCACTAGTGTGCATCTGCGTGTGTTTGTGCAGCAGGAGGTGGTGTAGTGTAGGGGGAGAGGACACCTGCTGACAGATAGACGTTTCAGTCTTTCAGGCTTTGGCAAGAAGAGATGAGCTGACCATATGTGTGTCATAGATTTCCTCTTCAAGTGTGTATCCATAGCAGGGCTAAAGCAATTGACACAAAACAGAGATACACTCTGCGGAGCACAAAGATGACTTCCAAATACCAGTCGTCACCTCCATCAGCTGTTGCCCAGTTGTTGTATTGCTTTTTTATTGATACAAAGTCTTAAACTTTATTTCTTCCGTTCAAAATGAATGACAAAGAGGGATGCCAAAGCGGGAGCATGCATCATCCCTTTCTTCAAATTTTTAAAACTCCATTTAATCTGAGTTATAATTCTGAACAGCAGATGCTGAGATATTAGGAGACATATTTTTCAGGCAATTTATCAATTTTCTAAACTTCTAAACTTTTTAATAAATGAAGTGTCTCTATGGGTTAAAAAATATAGAAGTATAACCAGATTGTATGAAATAATGGAGCATTTTCTGCATCTTCACATAGCCTCATAAACTTGTTTGCAGATATCTTGTAAATGTTTCTGTTTTAGCCAGTGTGCTTTTATGTGGTTCTGGTGAGTTTTCAGTGGTTTGGCTTTTTTACAGTAATTCTTTTAAAGCCACAGCAGCTATAAATTATCAAAACAAAATTCTAAAATTGGAGATGTGTGGTTTTTGTTTGACAGTGACAATCTGCAGCCCTGATACACTAATGTGTTTATCATGCAGCAGTGACTCTAAAACATAAAGTTATTTGGAAAGCTTGCAGCGGAATGAGAAAGGTTGATCATACTGGATCAACATGAAACATTTTTGATTATTAGCAAAAGAAAGGTGAAGCTTCAGTGCACATGTGTGTTTCAGTTTTATTCATATTCTGATCATAAATACACCCAGATGTAATTAAAACAATATTCTACAACTGGCTGTTGTAGAAAACCAGACCTAGACTGAACCATGAATCACAATACGTAACCACGGAGCAGACTTGGGAACGGCTCCTAAAAAACAGTGAAAACATCTGCTTTTATAAAAGGCTAATCAATATTAATCAAATAAACTAAATTTCCTTAAACTCTGTAAACAAGAAAGTTAATTTTCAAATTCACAACCATTAAACTGCTGCCAGAGATGAAAGCTAATCATTGATCACATGTTGTTGGCTGCAGGGTGTCACTGATGAAGCTCAGCTTGTGCATGATGGGTATCACCAGACTAGTGTTTAGTTGCTCTTTTAAAAGAGAGTTTTGGCTCAAATGCTGGGTCAAGCTGTTGGGTCACAGGTTGTGTAGGTTTGACCCAGCAAAATGTTTGCTAAATGGGTGGGGGAATGGGGGAGGGACACTGCCATGACTGGCCGTTGGAAGTAAATGTCTTGACCTTTTCGACAATTTTTGTCTCTGTTGACCAGCCCGTACCCTTTCTAGGTTTATGTAGAAATATTCAAGCTCTGCCTAAGACACCAGGTGTGCACTAACTAGCCCTAAAGTCACAGCTTTAGTCAGTCAGTATGGTTAAAACGAAGCCAGTCATCCCCACTACCAGTATGAATTTGAATTTGAACCTGGGTCGCCCACATACATGGAGCGTACCTTAAACCACTAGGCCCTCTGTGCCCCCTAAATTGGACTATATTCAACCCACAGTTTTAAGAGCGTACCCTGGAATTTAATAGAACAGTAAATACCTTCAGAACATCATGGACGCGGGGGGGGAATTAGACTAAAACTTTGTCTTGACTGATACTCCAGACATCAGCATCAAGACTGAGTTAGATCAGTGAATCCATCCATCCATTTTCTACACAGTTTATCCTCTTCAGCGTCACAGAGGGGTAGAGCCTATCCCAGCTGTCAGTAGGCAAAAGGCGGGTTACGTCCTGGTTACCAGCCAATCACAGGGCTGACACACAGATACAAACAACCAGGCACACTCACACCAATTTAGAGCCACCAGTTAACCTAACGAGCATGTCTGTGATGGTGGGAGGAAGCTGGAGTACCTGGTGAGAATCGATGCATGCACAAGGAGAACATTCAAAGACTGCACAGATAAGCCCTGACGAGAAGCGAGCATGGCAACATAGTAGGTATTGTGTAATGGAAATCTTTCCTCTGCAATCACAGAGACAGCCATCATAAAACACCCACTCTATGCATTCATAACTCATGATCTACCGCATCAGTCCAGATGCTTCTGTCCTGAATGCTGCACCAAGTGAACATACTGAAACACCACTTCATGTCAGCCAAAACCATTCTCTGCAATGTCAAATGGCTGAGGAGAGAGCAGATCTGAACTTGTAGCTCTTCAAGAAACAAAACATGGAACACCTACTGTGGCACCATATTGGCCTCGTTTTCATGTCAGCCAGAGAAAACAATCTTTGTGCAGCATTTGCAGAACATTTTATGTCTTCAGCATATGTTTCCAGTCGCCCAAAACAGTACATGAGAAAATACAGCTTTGTGGTGTAAACCTGACATGTGAGGATCAACTTTTGTTGCCATTTGCACCATTGGACATAGGAATGCATTGATATATTTCTTTATGGACCCAAAATGATGCTTAACAGTTAACCTTTGACCTGAGTATGATTAGATCTAGACAGTTTGTAAGAATTTGAGAGTTATGATATTTAAATTAAAAAAAAAAAATTGTAACAACAAAGACTGTAAAACTGGCAAACTTGGAATCAAATGGTACAATAGAATAAAAAAAAAAAAAGTCTTCCGGACGTGCAGATGGGTTAGTGATTTAAAGCGCAACCTGGGTTCAAATCCTTTGCTGCAAGTCTTTCCCTGCTCTCTTCCCCGTTTCTGACTCTATCCACTGTCCTTGTCTATCCAATGAAGGGACAAATCCCCCCCCCCCAAAAAAAAAGATAATAATATTCTTTAGAGGAAAATGGCCCAAATATGTTCAGGTGATTCAGACTAGTAGGGTAGCATTCAGGCATTTAAGAAGTAAACCCTACCTTTGCAACTAAATAGACTTCTTAATTTGACAGTAAAGTAGTAGAAAACCCATGGACACACAACTGAATCTAAATCACTGTTTGCTAGACAATATCAGTAACAATCAGTGTTTTAATTTTCCTCCCTTCACCCAGAAAGTCACTTTTACATTTGAAAAATTGAGTAGAAAACTCTGAGCTAAAAGTAGAGAGTGGCTGATAGTGGCAGACAGGAAATACCATCTGGCAAAACCAACATTTACAATCATTATCAGAGCTCAGCCACAAAAAACCCAACCCTACTCTTCCTCCTCTTAGTCCCTCTCTCAAACCCAATCCTCAACAGACACATAAATACATGCAAAGATCTGTGCAAAAACTGAAGTGCCTGGAAAATTTGCTGCAGTGAGATGGGAGATCAGCATCGTCAGAGTTCATCTTGGAGCCATGGGCTATCTTCTGTTTTGAGACTACAGACATTGGGTTATCCACACTGAATAAAACTCTTAAAGACAAAATCACATGACCAGATGACCAATAAGAGATCTTAGATGTCCCCATTGACTATCAGTCCCCCTTTCTTGAATTTGCAATGACACCAAAGTCCTCTGTTAGATATGTTGGCAAGTACCAAAACCCACACACCTCAAAAACAGTCCCTATTGTTGTCTCTTGTTAGTAAGTATCTAATAATTCCCTGGTCCTTTGATGGGTACACATGAACCAATACAGAGTGGGGTGGCGCAATAAATATCTCATGTTGTCGTGGGCATCCACTGTTTGTCAGTTTGTAAGGACGCTGGATTCCGCTGTTAGATTTATATAGAAGAACAAGTACACATGTCTCCAGTGGTGCAGCTGGCCATAGCGCCTAACCTGTAATATCCACAATATTTGATGATGTCAGAGTTGACTGTTGGTACACAGGGACCTTGATGAAGGTCTTCTGTAGGCTTGGTATTCCCCCCGTTTGTGAAAGTCTGCCTTTAGGTGCAGTCCTGCACGTATTATAGGCCTGCTTGTCTATCCGCTGTAGATCACATAAAAGAAAAGAGCAGTAACAGAGAGACGCAGCATGTGGAAGACAAACTGAGACAAAAATGGTTGAAGAGGAAAAGGAGAGGGCAAGATGAAAAGGAAATAAGATGGATGGTCGTAACGAAGAGAGGAGGAAGAAAATGTGTGTATGGGGGAGGGAGTCAGGGTTAAAAAAAGAAAGGGATGGGGTCTTGTCATCTCCTTGCCTGAATTGTTAGCCACTTTGCCCCTCGACTTCACTCACAGATGAAAGACTTGTAGCTCCATCTTGTCGTCCTCACATGCTCAATCACAGACCGGCGTTCTCACACGTACTGAGTGATACGCATGCACTCACTCTTAACACGTACACACACACAACCCGCACAGGTTCAGCCACCCCCTGGTGTTTTAACGACTTCTATTGTTCTGCTCAGTGCTTCTCCCTTCATATGAGTCCCAGATGGAGAGCCTAGCCCACTGTGAAAACTACTGTACTTCAACTTCAATCTGTATGACTCTATACAAGCCCTGCATGGGTCCTGCTAAGGTGTCAGGACCACGGCACAACACATGGTAACCTGACCTTCACTACCACTCTTTACCTTATGGCTCACAGGTGTCAGTCATGATAGCCAGGTTGAAGCCATATGTGGGGTCGTAGTGTAAGAGTGAAACCATCAGTTGCAGAGAGCTGGAATAGATACTGTACAAATGTTTGATTGGTTTCAAAAGGAGCACAATATGATTTTGTTTTTGCATTTTTTTCTCCACAGCTGGCATAAATTGGTGCTGCGTGCAGAAACTATTAATGTGATAAAGGAGCAGGATATGAGACTTTATACATACATGAAATTCACATCCCCTAGCACAATAAGCTTTAGAGCTGGGACTGCAATATATCACAATGTTATCATCAATGCATGTTAGCATTCCAAGCATACACATAGCAAAAGCATGAATATACTGCAGTAAATATCAAAATGCATTTGCATTGCATTTCGATGCAGTCAGTCAAGCTAAATTTTTGCCCTTATTAGTTTATCATGCCACTGAATGGCTTTGTGGAACACCAGCTTGAAGTTGCCCTATCACACAGCCCCTATCCAGATCAGTCAAACATGGATTCTTGGAGCAGACATTTACTGACCACTGTAGCAGGGCCCATGCTCACAGGTGCTGACAATCAGGTGTCAGTCAGGCCATTCTTATTACAGATATCTTAAAATGACTTTCTTTAGGTGATCTCTAATAGTGCACATTGTCACATTAACTCACTTGCCAATAACACCTGGTGACAGTTGAGTTCCTGAAGCATTGATCATCTGATTTCAGTGTTGGTAACAAAAGCTCAAGCCACAAGCAGTATTTAATTGTGTGTGCAGCTTCATGATGAATGCATACTTGAGAACTGAGCATCTGTTCACACACAATCAAGGTTCTGCATAATCAAATGAAAATTTCAAATTTTTGTTATCTTTAACCTCAATTTTGACTTATTTGTTAGTTACTCTCTTACAAAGAGTATTTTTATGTGTAAGTGGTAGCACTGGTAGTCTCTGAGTCTTGAGGTGATTGGTGGTTATGCTGATGCTGTTGAACGTGTTTTCTGCGCTGCTACGCCTCTGCTCTGGTATGTCTCTGCAGCCATGTGTGTCCCATAAAGGTGTCAAGACCAATGCAACACATGGTAGCCAAAGTTCAGCCACTTCTGGGGATTTGGTTGATCGGGTTTGTGAAAGCCTGTTTCAATACGATTAGCTGGATTTGACTTTTGCCTCCTTTTTACCCTTATTTTTAATGCGTACTTGCATACATACTGAAAAATACTGCTTCAATGTATTTTCTGCTCAATTAATGTTTCTTAAATTGATTCAAGCAAGTGTTATGATCCTGTAATAACCTCAGATGTTTAATCTGCACAGAAGGTCAAACACTCAGATCCACAAATATTTTCTCCCCCTGGTTAAAAAAGGTAACAATGTGGGCCAACATATCAGGGATTTTATCTAAGGGGCAGGAAGGCAAGATTTCCAGCTAGATCAGAAAAAAATAAAAATAAAAACAGTGAATTAATTAATCTCAGGCCCTATGGAGTGGCTTGTTGGAATTTCGTGTTAATCCACACGCTCTCTACATCATTAACCCCTGCTTTTATGCACCAAAACTACTAGTCGGCTTGATTGTAAAAAGTTAAAAGTCCAAACATATCTGCCCATATTCCTGTTAAAAACAGGAATAGACTCACGAAGGTAACGAAATGAAAGGGGAATCGCTTAAAAAAGCAGGAAAAGAGCCACATTAAAAAATCATCACGATGTGGACAGATTGTGGATATGTTGCATTCTTTCTTGTTATTTATTTATAAGCGTCAGCTGCCTCTGAGGCCCCCCCAACCTTTAAAACGCAGCACTGCCCCAAACTGGAACCAGATTTCTAGGAGGCCGGGAGGTGCTGCATGTTTTTCTGGGTCCTGGAGGAAAGATTGGATAAAGAAGGGAGGGATTTCATGGTTTTGGGGGTTTTGGGAAGAAAAAAAAAAATATCGCGGGTGGTTGTATTTTTTGCTTAGCTGAAGGCTTAAGGTTGACTGACAGAGAGCGAACTTTAGAGTCTCCTTCCTTCAATCAGGCCGAGTTGGAAGAACTAATGCAGTAAAGAAAATATTTTCAGAGGTTGAATTACTTTATTGGCCAAGTACAATAAACATGTGGGGGTTTAATGTCCATATTTCCAAGAGCAGTATTGGCGTATTATTGTACGGCATAAACGTTTAAGTATATATAGTGATTGAGGGGTGCTGTCAAGAGCCAGATTCTTTATTGGAATATTGCCCTACAGGGTATCATTTCATACAAATGGTTCTTTGAGGTTGTTGTAACTGATGAAAATCCAATCATTTTAACCAATAAGCCCATCCTTCCAACTTAAATGTTACGATCCATGTAATATCCAAGTACATTTTATTTATTACAGTATTTCAAACACTACGAAATGCACTTCAAATTAAAACTTTTATGCTACAAAGATTTAAACAGGAATTTTAAAAACGAGAAATGAATAAAGATTTTTTATAATGAAAATTGTCAATAAGTGCTGTCAAACAATAAAATTTACAAATTCTGACTCATTGCTGTTTTTAGTTAATCCCAGTTTTCATTAGACATTTAAAGTGTAGTTTCACAAAATCATAAATTCAGAGAGCTGTGATTTATAATCTCTATGAATAGATTGATCTGACTTTGCTATCATATTGATTCTGTAAAACTCTTGCTAAGTTTGACACCAGTGAAATCTTTTGCGGTGAAAGTGAAAACAGATAAAACCCTATAAATCAGATCTCCTGTTGATGAGAGATTCTGCTGTTTAACTGTCCTTCTATCGGCCTTTCTTCTTTATCTGCCTGCCTCGTTTTTGTCTTCCTTTTTCTTCTGACTACTTTTTCTATAACTTTTCCTCAAGTGCTGGCAGGACTTTGTTCCCATTTCATTCATAAAAGGAAATTTCCCTTTTTCCACTACTATTGTTGATCGATTTAGCACAGCTCCAGGTCAGGCTATGCGGTTCAAAAATGTTCTCACAAAATACTTCAGATACTGAACTGCGATGAAGATGAAGGTATGCAGGATTTTTATTCGATTAGAAAGTGGTTTAAGAGAATAAAATAAAGTCATATTTTTCAGGGTAATGGAGGACAAAAATACCCACAGCAATGAAAGGAAGTAACCAAGATATAAAAATAAAACACAGAAATTTAGATGTAGAACTTCTCCAAACATGGATGTTTTATGCTACTTATTTCTATCCTTATTGTTTAATGACATTGCTGCATGTTTTGTAATAAACTTGATAACAGAGCGAGGGAGGTGTATGGAAAAAGTGATGCATAAAATAAATATCACTGTTAAAATCTGATTACCCTCAACTTCAATGCAATCAATGCTTGTGTCTCTGAAATGTGTTCAGGTCATCCTTGAAGATAAAATGAGCCAATTCCACAAGTCCGTCACCGTAGCTGTTCACATGTGTGTGTTTGTGTATCCTTCAGCATTCGCAGCACAGCATGAGTAGCTGCATGTCTGCTCACACA
The DNA here is from genome assembly GCF_018320785.1 of Cheilinus undulatus. NCBI lineage: Eukaryota > Metazoa > Chordata > Actinopteri > Labriformes > Labridae > Cheilinus > Cheilinus undulatus. Next base: position 38,482,123 of record NC_054874.1, read on the forward strand.
CATACATAAACTCCCATTATGTCAGTGCAGAGGAGTTTGTGAGTTTACAGGAACCCTCCAGCTGCATGTCTGCTTTGATTGCTGTGTTATTGGCTCGTTATGTGACGCCTGCCAAACTTGTAAAAATATGACTCAAGTATAATGAACATTTACAAAAGTGAATATATGAGGATTTATACAGTCCACAATAAGTGTTTTTCCAGTTGCCTTTTCAATTTTACTTATGGAAAATGCACAGAAGAGCCAAGTTGGCTGTAAAAACGGAAGGAAACCTTTCACCAGTAACTATTAAATCAGGCTGCAACTAAAGCAGGAAAGTCATTATTACAAAGACAATAAAAAGGCAACCAAATTTTAAGACTTAAATCTTAGTCAATGTTGCATCTCAAAAATGCTCACATCAGTCCAACTCTTAGAAGTCAGAGGAGTTAAATTAGGAGTGGAGAGGAAGCTGCCTGAGCTACATTTATGAGGAATGATGTTTTTAAGGAAATATTCACTGCTTCCTTGGTACATATTAAATTACAACACAATTACTTTGACCCTGGTAGTAACGTTTTCCAATCTATTCGACACTCTTGCGAGTGGTTGCAGACATAAATTGCTGTAATGATCAAAATAAGTATCTTACATGCGTATGTGCTAACTCTGGTCTTAGATAATGTAAAATGGGGCAAGTGGGCTGGAGTGAAGTTTTAGCATATGCAAAAAAAGTTAACATTTGTTTTTTTTAGTTTATTTGTACATGATTTAAAAAAGGACAACACAGAATAACACATGGTTAAGATACTGTGGAGGGGAAGTTGGAAAAAACAGTTGAGAACTGGCCAACAACACCTCAGCTTCACCAGCAACATTCAACCTACCTGATCGATGCTTGTTGCGCAGCGATTTCCTCCTCATCTGGCAGCGAGGGTCCTGAGGGCTTTGCCCTTTTGCCTTCATGCGACATGCATCTTGTTTAACGGCTTCAGCGTCAGGAGTACTACCCCTGCACAGATCTGTCATTCATAGGTGTTTACGTGCATTGTAGTTTAACGGTAGTGGGGGTGCAAACTCCACACCCCGAGGCTCTGGAGACAAGGGATGCCAACCCCCTTTCAGCTGCCTTAGCAACTGCTGTAACCAAGCAAGGAGGAGGGGGGGGGGGGGGGTTCATCTCTAAAGGAAACCATTGATAAAAATGAGGCAAGTTGCAGGGCAAAACCTAACTGGGCAGGAGACTGAGGCGTGAGGCTGCAAGGGTGATGCAGAGGAAGCAGAGGCCAGGGTTTTTGGCCTGTGTGAGACAGCAGAGGGCCACCTGGGCCAAAGTGTTGCCTGTCCAGTTTGTAGGACCAAAAAGAGCCTCAAGGCAGCTGCATCCTCTCCATGTTGCTCTGCAGTTATGGCACCTGATAGCACGATCCTGACAGAGGAGTCAGATATCAAGGAACGATGGTCTGCAACTTTGAGGGGTTGTATTGGGCAGATCTTCTCAGTTGTGAGCTCTAAATGGATGCTGCAGATGCAGTGAATGTGGACCCACCTGTAAGCTGTGACCCATTGACTGTTTAGGAGACTCAACAGGTTGTGACCAAGCTGAAGACCGGGAAAGCACCAGGTGTATGGAGGATCCAGGTGTATTGCATCCTCTCATCTGCTCCATGTGGAGAACAGGCATCATCCCTTCTGACTGGAAGAGGGGCATTGTTGTTACAGTCTGGAACGGAGGGGGTGATGTGTGAAAGTGTAACAACTACAGAGGTATAAGAATCCTCTTAGACCTGGGCAAGGTCCTTGCACTATTACTAGGGAACAGGAACACCAGAGGCCTGAACAGTTGGGCTTTACATCTAAGAGGTCTATGATAGACAGCATCCTGGTACTTCAGATCCCCACTGAGCGCTTTGAGGAATTTAATTGAAGGTTATTTGCAGCCTGTGTTGACTTGGTGAGAGATACCCTCTGGAGGATTCTGGAGCTCCATGGGATCTCACATTTGCTCATCCAGCAGATGTCTGCCCTATATTCTGGTCCAGAGAGTGATAAAACTGATGCTATAGCAGCATCCACGCTCATCTCTTCCACCATAATTGCACCGGCCTCTTGTCACTGCTTGCTTATGTCACGACTTCGCTGCACCCTGAAGTACTTCCTCTTACTCCTGATTGGTCCTGTCACTTTCTCCAAGGCCAAAACTGTTCAGATGAGAGCTTTGCAAGATAGATTCGCCAGTGAGAAGCACAGAAACAACCGTATCTATCTCCCTTTGTAAAGTTTTGGCTTGGTTTTAGTTTATACATTAATTTGACAAGAGTCATGCACAACCAAGCAACTTGAGGTGTTGCTTAGTTGTTAAGCAGGTGTAGTAGTCAAAACACAAACAACTGCCAACAATACAAATGTAAATCGTATTAAAACTACATATTGCAAAATTACAGGATATTGTCTTCTAGTTGGATTCATGCAGAGGTTCAGCTGTTACTGGGTAGCCTTGAAGCAAGTTTATTATTGCAATATATTAATCTTTCAATATGAATTCCAATTAGTGCACAGATAAGTCTGCAGCCATATTAATTTGATCAAAAATATGACCTTCTATGTCTCTTCCTTTCTTTTTTCATTACTGTGTGCAACATTTCTCCCACATAATGCCTCAAACACACACACAAACACACACATGAAGTTGTATTTACTAAACTGAGAACAGGGCTGAAGGGGTGACCTCAGCTGATAACCCAGTACAATGCCCCTGCTTATGATGTAAATGAACCATGTTTCCTCACACTTAATCATACACACGGCTCTGAGACTGTGTCCACGTATGTGTGTGGGATCTGTTAGATGTAGGACACAAGCAGGGTGGAGGTCATTTAGTCATTTTCGATGAACATACACTCTTACCTTGTCCTCTCCTTTCATTTCTCCCTCTTTCATCATTCTTGTTTGTTGTTTCATCTTTTCTTCACCTGTCTCTTTGAGCTTCCTCTTCTCTTTTCACCTTCCCCATTTTCTCACCATCTCCTCCTTTTCATCTTAGCTCCACATCCCTCCTTCTCTCATATTTTTCTCTGCCTCTCCTTTTCTACCCCTCTTCACTTTCTTTCTCCTTGTTGTGTGAACCTCCTCCTCAGAGCTGTATGCTTATAAATCAAGCCTTCCTTATGATGTCATCATCACTGAGGTCACCTTAGACAGAGGCTAGCGGCCTGGGTTTCCTCACTGTTAAAACAGCATTCTTCATCCTGTGTAGAAAAGTTTAGAGCCATTAAGATTACCGTATGTGAACTGGCACACATATCCACACGCCGTCATGTCACAGAGAGCAGTGGGACTCATAAAAGCAGTGCAGTAGTTTGTCATCGTAGCAATTTAGCTCGGTCTGTCTAATGCTCAGCTGCTCCACTTAACCCTCCCAACCTCTCTGTAAGTGACACTGAGAGTTTAATCGGCCCCAGAGGACGTTTTAGGGGCCATGCTGCTAAAAAAAAAAAGAGTATGTCTGCAGTGTAAGGAAATTAATATTCCACTCGGCAAAAACTAGTTGAGTAACTTGCCTGCTCAAACTCCATTACCTTTCCCTTGGTGGCGCTTGGTGTTTAAGTGGATCAATTTAGTGACAGAGGTTCACTACCCACTGTTTTGGAAAAAAAAGTGTGGGGGCTACCTTAGGGAACTGTGGAGTGTTGTTTGGCGATGATGCTGTGATCCTTGTGGAGACTGTAGATGTCCATGTCAGGGCTTCTAACTTGTGGAGAGCGGAGCCCGAAGTGTTGGGAATGTACATCTCATTGGCCAAAACAAAGATCTAGGCAATTTGGTGTTGCCTGGAAGCATGGAAGTTCTGGAGCAGTTCACCTACCTTGGTAGTGAATCCATCGATTGTCTGACTGCTAGGCTGAGATCAACTGCAGACTTGGACTCGTGTGTGAGAAGCGATAGTTTTGCTGAGCAAGACAATGCAGCGTTCTCAGTATCTTAGCATGCAGACGAAAGTCTTTTGGCCCTTCTGGTCTTACTATACTCTTGTGAGGCCTGGACGTTGACTAATGGCCAGAGATGCCGGCAGGACTGCTTTATGACAACTTCAATTCGGCACGTTTTTGGGTACTGTTACTAATGCTGACGTGCTCTGGAAACCAGGGATGGGAATGGTCAGCTGCCAGATACGGGAACGGCGGCTGCGCTTTATCGGCACCTGATGTGCTTTCCTGGGCCTGATCCAGCTCAGGAATGATTTTATAACTAGTCATATACAATTTACCATCATCACTAGGAGTTATTTAGTTCACCCAGAGTTTAACAACTCTCAGCTTACTTTCTGCTCCACAGTCCACTGTGGGAGGAGATAAGAGGTATTTTCAACAGCTTTGGGACCAAATGGAGTTACTTTTTTTTTTGTTTTCAATCAATTAGACAGTCAATCTTTATTATTACAGCACAATTCATTTTTTGAAAAATGTAGTGCTACCTTCCTATTGCATTTTGAATCAGTTAAGGAAATTCTGTAATCGTCTCTCCAATTTGGTGAACCGGCCCTTTAAGAGGCAGATTCTGTCTGTTTCTTATTGAATTAAATGATCCAACGCTCCACTTGTTCCTGAAACAGCAAAGTCTGTCTCTGGGTAAGCAATGAAGCACTCTGCTGTTTGACACAAATGATATTTAGGGAATTATGGGCTTAAAAATGGGCTTTTATTGAACCACCTACGTTGGGTTCACTAATTCAGAGGGTCCACTTGACCTATTCAAACGTGCCATTTAGCACCAATTAACATTTAGATGGGGTGATTTATGAACGTCCTCTGTATGTGTGAGTATTTTTTACAATACTACCTCCCCCCATCTCCCTCCCCTTCCATCTCTCCATCTTTCTCTCCCTGTCCTCCCACATTTTCTCGAACAGGTCAAACCCAGCTGGCCTGCCCACTTTTTTTTTCCTGCCACCCCTCATCTTTCTTCCTCTCTAGCAGCCCATTGAGACCTGACACAGGGATCGTATATTTGATTAGTGTCTGCATGGCTGCCGGCGCCACATGTAATCTCAGTGGCTTTATACCTTTAGTCTGTCTAGAAAGAGAGAGTTTAGCATTTACACACAGACAAATGGTTACAGGTAGATGCTCGCAAATAAGCATGAAAAATAGCACACAAACACCCACACTGAGTTAAGTGCCCTTAGTGTGAAAGTGGTAGACATGAAAGTGGTTCTTGTTGGAATGAATGAGGTTTCTAAGGCCCTGAATGGTGTTTAATATGGACACAAACAGAGACAAGGGGAGGAGAGAGGAGGTTTGTCTCAGTAAGAGTAGAAAAGAGAAAAGGAGATGGTCTAAATGAAGAAAAGAGGGGGATAGAGATGAGAAAAGGAGGCAAGGGGAGGTTGAGAAGGTTATTATGGAAGTTTATCTGACCATTAGGGTGTATTCAAGGGATAAAGAAACACAGGGCAGCTGCTGCAGTCCTCCTTGTTTTGACTTCAGTCTTACCTGTGTCTACAGTCTTCAGTAGCTGGCGTGAAAATTCAGCGCCTAAATTAGCCATGTGCTGCTGAAAACCTCAGCACTAAACAGCAAGTTGTGTAGCCACAGAAAGACAGAAGGTCATAGTCAAATGACTTTGAGTTTTAATAGCTCTTTGCAACATAGGTTTAGTTAAAACAGTTTAATATGTAACTATTGCTTTTTCATTTATTGGTTATTGGCATTCGTGTCAACCAGACCTTTTTGGCTGTTGGCATCTTTACCTGCCTGACAACTGCGCATGATACTGGCCAAAAACTGGTAAATACTGGCTAACAAACCCTTAGCCAAGGACTTTGATGGGTCTGGGCCATGAATAGTTCTTTGTTTCTACGTAGCTTACATAGCTGCTTTGTGAGCTTAGCTTTAGCTACAGTTGTTAGGAAGCTATGTTAGCTATATAGCTCTGTTACCTGTAGCTCTGTTAGCTTTAGTAATGTGAGCTTTAGCAGACATAGCTAAAGCTAATGTAGCTACTTGGATAATGTAGGTAGATAGCCAATGTAGCTTACATAACTGCTTTATGAGCTTAGCTTTAGCTACGTGCTAATGTCGCTATATAGCTCCATTATCTACATTGCTTATGCAGCTAACAGAGCTACATAAGCCATGCTTGCTGCATTAATTTCAATTTATTTAGGATAGCCCCTTGAGATGCAGCATCTCGTTTTCGAGGGGGTCCCAAACATTAGAATGTTTTCATGGAGGATGAGCAGACTCATTATTCTGTTTTATTAAAGGATTTGTTATCAGGTTTTGCAAGTCAAGTTTTTAACTTACACAACATCTCAGATGAACAGTCTGTGAGAGTGGCCGTCAGAGATATACGGTCTGCAGCCAGACTGTCTTGAGTCTGCAGGGTTTCCATGTTACAGAGACAGCTTTGGGTGATTGAACTTGCAGCCTGTTGCAGCCTACATTAAAGGACACGCTGCGTTACAATTACTCAAATTTATGAATTATTTTTCTTTAAGAACTTAAGAAAATATTAAGGATTCTGTGGGACCTAAAAATAAATATACAGAAAATTATGTCACTTTTTAAAATTAATATAGATACTGCAAAAATTCTCTATTATTTCTTGAAGGCTCTTTCAAGAAATCAGTTTCAGCCTCCACTGTTCTTGCACATGTTGTCTTTTCCCTCTTGGAGAACCCCCAAAACAGACAGCTTCATACACACCAGTGTGACTTTAATGCGGCTGTAACTACAACAAAATAGACTTTCAGTATTCCTTTAAATTGCAGAAATTTTCTAGCAGATAATGTGTAAGGAGTTGGAACAGCATGACACTTTAAGTACAGCGTGGTGTGTGATATCTGAACAGGCTGTTAGCTCATCCTGTAGTAACTGTGTTGCTGTCAGTGGGACTGACTGCTCATTTCCTTCCTTTCTGTCAATGAGAGGGACTGATAGTATCGGTAGACCAACACACACAAAAACACACATATACACACACATAACCCCCCACCCCCACGAACACACACACACAAACAAGAATGCAATGAGTGGAGGGTAGGTGTGGGTTGCGAAGGGATTTCCTCTCCCCGTCACACTTTGTAGATGTTTGAGTGCAGATAGCAGCCTGTGTGCCTGTGTGCATATCAGGAAATGGTGTTCTGTTCTACATGTTTCACTTTCACTGATTTGATTGAGGAAAAGAGATAATAAAATTAGTTCAGCTACCACTTCCTGGAAATACCCAGTAGACTCAACACTGACACACGAGCACACATAACCACTGAGAGAGGTTTCCATCTATTTGTGGCGTTGACTATAATTCACCAGCATTTTTAATGTTTAACTTTATATAAATTGTTCTTTTTTTTCCTTCTGAAAACCCTCCAAAAATCCTCATGGAGTCACTTGTGTGTTTTAACCTAAACACGTTTCCTCTCATATTTTGTCTGGTATACTACATTTCCTTGAGAATGTATTCATGGAGCACTAAAACATGGATCACATTCCTTCCTGACCCCCCACACATATACACTTAAACCCCACAGCCACAATAATGACCTGCCTTCCTTATAAAACCACACATAAAGTCCAACAGATTGTTAAAGGTAGATTTTATTTGTTTTATTACTTTTCCAGGATAAGATGACAAATCTTTACAATGAAGTGTTTATTCACAAAACTGAGGCTTGTGTCATGTTTGTTGTGCTGTTGTCATGGTGATAGTCGAATGGCAAAAGGAGTAAAAGAAGAAGAAAAATGATGAAAGAGAAGAAAGGGCTTCATGCATACAGTGCTTCTAAATAGCATCCAACCCTTGGATTTTCTAAACCCATTTATTGACTTTATAAATCAGTCATGGTCAATATAATTTGGATTTTTTTTGACAAAAAAAGACCAAAAAATGCCAATCGAATAAAACATGAGTAAGTGGCTGCATAAATATTCAACCCCCTTCTAAGTAGATGCACCTTTGGCTGCAAGTCCATGTGGATAGGCCTCAACCAAGCTTGCACATCTAGACGCTGCAATTTTACTCCATTCGTCTTTGCAAAACTGCTCAAGCTCTGTCAGGTTCACAGGGATCAGGGGTGAACAGCCCTTCTCAAGTTAAGCCACACTCGGCCACTCCATACCATTCACGTTTTTGCCTTGAAGCCATTTCTGTGTAGCTTTCGCTGTACGCTTCAGTTCATTTTCTTGCTGGAAAATAAACCTTTCCACAAGCTGTAGTTCTCTAGCAGACTGAATAAGATTGTCCTCCAGGATTTTCATGTATTTTGCTGCATTCATTTTAACATCTACCTTTATAAGCCAAGGCCGGCTGCTCAGAAGCGTCCCCACAGTATGATGCTGCCACCGCTTCACAGTGGTGATGATGTGTTTGTGGTGTAGTTTTTGGTGTCTGCCAAAGATAGCGTCTTCACTGATGGTGACAGAGGCACCATTTTGGTCCCATCAGACCCAAAAATTTTATTCCACTGACCATGAAGTCTCCTACATGCCTTTTCACAAACTCTTGAGATTTTATCTCAGTTTTTGTTCAACAGTGGATTTCTCTTTGCCGCACTCCCATAAAGCTTTGCCTGATGAAGAACCAAGCAACAGTTGTTAAATGCAGAGCCTCTTGCATCTCAGCTGCTGAAGCTTGTAACTCCTTTAGAGTAGTCACAGATGTCTTGGTGGCCTCTCTCACTAGTCTCCTCCTTGCACTGAGTTTGTGAGGACGGCCTGATCCAGGCAGATTTATACATGTCACATTCTTTCCATTTTCTGATGATGGATTCATCTGAAGTCTGGAGGATGTTCAGTGCCTCTGATTGTTTTGTATCCATCCCCTGACTTATGCCTTGCAATTACCTGTTCTCTGAGTTGCTTGGAGTGTTCTTTTGTCTAAAATATGTAATGGTTGCTAGGAATACTGATCAACCAGTGGCTGGACCACCACTTTGATATTCTTATATTTTGAGATGGTTGGTTTTTGTGATACCTAAGCCATAATAATCAACATCAAACAAAAATGTCTTGAAATATTTTTAAGTGGTAAATCTAGAATATATGGAAGTTCCAAATCTGGAATTCAATCACAGGAAAAAATGAACTTTTTCATGATATTCACAGTTTTTTAGATGTACCTGGACAATGTTGCTGGCCAGACAGATATCAGGGTCAACTTGTTTAGCCACCATGACCCAGCCCTAAATGAGCGGAGAAAAATGATTGGATGGATTTAAGGACGGATAGATCTTTTGACATGAACATAACCCCTGGTGGTCACATGTCTCAGCAAGGTTTACAATTGATGGACAGTGAAAGTACAGTGATGAGTCAAGAAGAAAGACTGGAGGGGTTTGTGACCTTTGAGGTATGTCCTCCAAAATCTCATTGGCTCGCATGTGAGGTTTCACATTTACAGGCAAGGGGCCTTGACCTTTGACCTGCAACCTTCAAAATCTAATAAAAGTATTATTGAGTCAGAGTTGACATTTTTTCAACATTTTCACAAAAAAAATCTTTGAATGTGTTCTTTAGATATTGAGTTCATAATAATGCCCTGGACAACCTGAAAATATAATTGCACCAGCCTATTGGCTACTCAGTGGAGCAGAGGCATAACATTGTAAATTAAAAGCTTGCAGAAATGAAAGATAAAAGAAGGGATGAAGTTTTTGATTCCAAAGTGCAGTCCATGCCAAAAATAACTGAAAATTTGGTGGCAAATAAAAGAAGTTGAGGAGTAGTAAAGGTGGAGAAAAAGGTACAGGAAGGAGGTATGGAACGAGGGAAGAAAGGAAGGTAGAGAGGAGTCGAGTCTCCTACTGAGATCTAATTTCCAGCTGTCTGATAATGCTGCTCTTCTGTGGCCCTAATCTCTACACGGAGGAAATGAGAAACACACACAAACACACACACAGGGAAACACTCCTGAGTATGTGGAAATACACACTTATACCATTACAGATTAAAGTACACACTGTGGACATGGAGACAGGTTGGAAGGATACTGCTGATTTCTAACAAAGACAAACATGACAATATAAGGTTAAAGGGTTTCCTATACTACCTGTCCAACACCCACTCACACAGACCCACACATATTCCCTGCTGGGAGCCTATTAGCTTCCTGGTGGCATGGGGTGAGCAGCAGATAATGATTCACAGATCCCTCCAGTGTCTGGCTTTCCTCTTTGTATAGAATAAAGACAGATACAGCGGACAGATGTAAGGATGCAGGGAGAGGACACACAACAGGTGTGAGAAGAGAACAAATCCTAGGCTCTGCCAGCTCTGCCTCTCATCAGTCGACTTAATGAATGTGTCAGTTTGATTCATGTCTCTTGGTGACAAATGAGGAGGGCATTTAGTGAGGTGACGGGAAATAATGCAGTGCTAGATCTGGATTGTTGTCAGCGTACCTAAGCTAATGAAACCTTGACTATAAACGACAATGGGATCAAATGCAACAACACAAGACGTATTTACTGTCTTTGTTTGGAATATTAGCAACCTGGAGGGTGTTGATTCCTCTCAATCATGCTCGTTTCTTCTCTGAAAGCTGATTTTGTATGAACTTGTGGGCACATTTAACTGTGTAAGTTTGGAAATAATCACTTTTCCCAATCAAACTAAATATGTGTCAGAGGTCAGTGTATCCCAGTTTACATAAAAGAAGGGGAATCTTTATTTGGTGAGCATTTATTGATTATCTGTATGCAGAGTGAGTGATAGTGATCTGACAAGAAGCATTACAGCGCCATCTACTGTCAGAAAGTCCTTCTGGCCTTTTCTGCAGGGCAAGGTGCTCTGATACTGACTGCATACCTGCTGGGTGGGGTTAAGACTCCACCAGGTGTCTTCTTTTTAATATATTTTATTAAAGTAACTCCTGGGTGTACATTACATCTGAGATTAACTCAGCTTTTTTTCTTGTCCTTTGGAGAAACATTTTTAAACTCCAATACCTCTTGTGCTTTATTTTCTTTTCCCAACTCAGCCTGTCGACCCCTTACATCACAGGGGTGATTATTAAAGTGTGAAAGTACACAAAAAATGAATGATTAGTGGTAGAGATACAGAATGAAATAGATTAAAGGGTTGCAGATGGCCGAACAGTAACAGGTAACACTCTTTCTACCCAGGCTGTAGTCCTCCAAATGGAATCCCCAGGTACAAGGCAGATCTGCAGCTTGATTCTGCATGTCATTCCCCAGTCTTCCTCCCTGAATTTCCACTCAAATAACTGCCTGGTGCAAAAACTGGCTCAAGTCAAATCAAACCTGCACTTGTTGCTAGGCAGATCTGCTGCAACATGTGCATACAGTACATTTACGCATGTATGCTGATGCTGCACCAGTCCACCTGGCATTGCACTTAATATTTATTGGTCTCTCTTTGTGTAACGCATGCCCACATATATGCATGTATGCATGCATTGTACCAGCCTGCTTTATATATTATAACTGCTAAATGTATTTGTCTGTCTAGATGATTTTGTTGTTGTATGCATGCATGGGACATATATGTGCCAATGCATCTTTATTTTGTAACATTTCTCGTTGTTTTGGCCCGCTCCAGGCAGCAGGAGTGGGCAGAGAATGTTTTATTTACTTTTCTTTACATCTGCTATGACTATTAGCTCCTTCCTTTGTGTAAGTTGTGATCCTTGACCTGTGTCTGCAACACACGTGTGTAACAACTACTTCTTGCACTTGAACTAGAACTTAACATCACACACTTAGTAATCACAGTTTACATCAAACTTATTATTGCGTGTTTCCACACTGTAAGTATTGTTGTTCAGCCTCTTTATATGTTTCCTGTCAAGGGATAATGTGCTCAGTCCCCTTTAAATAAATAAAGGCAAAAAAATCAAAATAAATCTTTAAAAAAGAAATATATGAAGGATTATGAAATAAATGATTGAGCTTTAGTGGCATGAAATGCATTGTCAAAGCAGTGCACAGCAGACTTATAGATTGTGTGTTTAACACAAAACCAGATATTAAGCTTGATATAATAAAAAAAGATTATAGCATTAAAGTTTCTAAAAACATACATCAAAACTTTAAATAAAGTATCAAATGTAACAAAGAGACTATCAGGGTAATTACAGAAGACATTCATTCCACTGAATATAAATTATGGAAGAAAAGGTTAATAGCTGCACACACCTTGGCTGTTTTATTGAACTAATGAAAACTAAAGCTGGCCACACACCAGGGTGGGAAATTAGCACCTGCCACCAGCCAAATGGGGCTATTTTTGTGCAGCGTCTGGTGAATTTGCTTAAACTACCAACCACTGGGGCCTGCAAATAAAAGTAACATAACAGAATGATTTTGAGGCCATAAATGACATAAACTGTGCCCTGTTTTTGGGGGTAACATAAATGTTGAGCTCTCCTTCTCACTGTCCATTTTTGTGCTTGGTCATCTTGAGAGTGAGACGGAGAGGTCAACCTTTTATATGACGTGGAAGTATCCTAGGCTGAGTGTAACATATACTATCATACTAAATACTATTGCTGTATTTCTTGATATTCATATTATACATCATCGCATTATGCTGCTTGTTAAAATAAAGAGGCTGGTAAAAATGTGAGTGGCTGGTAAATTCTGAATCCACCAGCCACAGTGAGTTTAAGTTCAACTTTAGGCCAGATCTAAGCCAATCTGAGGCTGGTTGCGAATAATTATTTGTCCAATTATCCTAAAATATTTGGCGCCAAAGGATTATTTTGCTGCTCTCTATCTTGTTGGTGACTCTCCAATCTTGATCATGAAATTGTGTAATTGGTTTCCCATGTTCTCAAATTGGTTTAAGATTTAAAAAATCCTCCAGTGCATGGCCAGTCTTAGTGAGATTTAAGATACAGTAGAAGACCCAGTACTGACATAAGTAACCACCCAATGCTGCCCCAGACTCAGGGGATCTTACCATTCAGCACCTTTTTTCTTTATTTTAAACTTTTTTTTAGTTTTATACTTTATAGAAGTCTATGTTTTCATCCCAAAAAGTTACTCACAAAAAATGTTTTTGGTATTAAAAAATTATGCCTCTATATATTCAGTTACGCTCAGCTGCAACTCTCAGCAATATAATGTAAAGGGATGCACCAATGTATCAGCACTGTTGACAAACATGATTGGCCTTTGGCAGATAATGTAGGTCAGCAGACGCCAATGTTAACATTTTTTCTGTCATATCAACTTAATGCTGGCATCCAGTATCCCTATCTGCAGAGTCAATGAGGGCAGAAGGATTCCTCTTTTAGACAAACTCAGGTGTGTTTTCTTGGTAAAAGTCCAGAGAAATGTTGGCATAGTTGGACCGTTACATCAGTAAAGGTGATAATAAATACATTGGTATCAGCAGTCAGCTAAACTGTTATTTTAAACATCTTATCAGTCCTAATTTTAGTAATGGCTTTTTGATTTTACCCCTGTGAACATTTGTAGAACCTATTGCAAATATGTTTCCATCATTTTTCTTTCAAAAATGTCTTCAGAGCCAATTTTTCTGTCCAGTTTTTCTGTAAATTTATCAATTTAACTTCATCCACTGAATTTGTATTTCCAAGCACTTCACTGGATCAACACTGTTGTCATCTTGTCTTTCTCAAATGAAAGAAAAAGGGATGTTTTTGGTCTAAAATGCTTCTGACCCTATGTCTTTCCTTGTCTGCTTTCTCTCAGCTCCAACACTCAACACCATAATGGCTATTTGATTGCACGTCTGCATTCTGAATAAGTATGGGAAGGCGGATATGCTCGCATGTACTGAAACTGTACATTACCTCATAAAGACGCGAGCCGCTGCACAATTTCAATGTAATTTGGTGTAATTGTGTAAGCTGCAGGGTAATGTTGCATCTGTGTTTTCTTTCCCTGGCCTGTAAAGCAAACGGCCAAACACAAAAAGTTATGGTTTGACATTGTATCTCGCTGCTGTTCAGCATCATTGCCAACATCACGGCCGGCTATCGTCTAACTTTGATTTATGGGGAGGTTGGACATATTTGTCTACACTCCTGAGGACCTGCCTGAAGGTTTTTTGGAGGAAAGTAATGTCTTTTTTATAGCTATTGACTGTGGAAGAGGTCATTTAGGAGGTAGAGTTACATTTAATGTGTTTAAGTTTCCTTTAAGAGGAATGTAGTCACTGGACAGTCTGACAGTATTGTACAGATGCTATACAAAGTACTTTTTTTTATGTTTTGGACCTCTGTGCTAGTTGTTGTGTGTTGATGCCGTAACTTAGATACTGTATTTTGCAAAGTTTGGGACCTGTTTACCATCAGGATAATGGGGTTGCCATGCAGCCCTGCTCCATTTGTGTTGCTCATAGATGATTGTTGAGGTTTTGGTGCAGTTTCATGGGAAGTCTGGATTTCAAACCAGCACAGGAGTTCACCACTGTGGTCCCAAGTTCAACCTCCAATGGCAGATTATATTTATAAACTGAAACCATTATAGACACAACACTGAAGAAAAAATCCAAACGATGTGAATGATACAACACAATGATATCTGACAGCTAGACAGTTGCTTCTGACCGCATCACAGACCACCCAGTCTGAAAGATATGAATTTATTTTAGATTTAGCACAAATTGACCTACTTGAAGAGGCTTGGATTGAGTGAATATGATTGAAATATTGTGGGTTTTAAATACAGTGGATGGTTCTCCATGAATAGCAATGGTTTTGGTTATAACTGATCAAACACTTTAGTAACCCCAGTCCACTCTTAGAGGTGGTCTTGAGCATGGCCCACGGTAGATGTGATTGCAACCATGCTCAAGTATGGGGTTCTAATCAGTGAATGCAGTGGTTAAGTCAATTCTAACTGTCTCCTTATTGAAAAAAAAAAAAAAAAAACGTCAAATGCACTTACAGATGTAGAATCAGAAAGATGGTCATTGTTGGCATCTCAAAAATCAATTTAAAACTGGGGACCATACAGTTAGAGGGCACTAATACAACAAGTTGTTAATATATCTACAATAAAACCCTGCAACTGCAGAACAAAGGATAGTTGCTCATTAGAAAGAAGAAACAAAAAGATATTTATTTATTTGGCCAGTCCAATTATCCTAAATAAAATGTAATCCATTCAGTATAAAGTAAGATGAAATGACATACAGTTTTGTGGAAATCCATCCATCCATCCATCCATCCATCCATCCATCTATCCATCCATCCATCCATCCATCCATCCATCCATCCATCCATCCATCCATTTTCTTCCACTTATCTGGGGCCTGGTCACAGTTGAAGCAGGCCAAGCAAGTCCACCCAGCCGTCCCTCTCCCCAGCAACATTTCCTTTGCTTCCAGGGGGATTCAGAGCTGTTCCCAGGCTAGATTAGATATATAATCCCTCCATTGTGTCCTGGGTCTACTCTGGGGTCTCCTTCCAGTTGGATATGCCTGGAAGATCTCCATAGGGAGGGGACCAGGAGGCATCTTAATAAGATGCAGGAATCACCTCAACTGGCTCCTTTCCAGCCAAAGGAGCAGTGGTTCTACTTCAAGCTGCCTCTGTATGTCTACCATACCTCTAAGGCTCCACCCAGACGGTCTCCTGAGGAATCTCATATTGCAATCTTATTCTTTCAGTCATTATCCAAAACTCATGACTATAGGTGAGAGTTGGAACGAAGATCAACCGTTAAACTGAGCATTTTGCCTTCTAGCTCAGCTCCCTCTTCATCACAATGATATAGTACGACTGCCAAAGCTGGGCCAATGCACCTGTCGATCTTGCAGTCCAGTCTACCCTAATTTGTGAACAAGACCCCAAGATACTTGAACTTCTTCACTTGGGCCAAAGACTCCCTTCCTGTCTGGAGGGAAGCAGAAAATTATGGCCTCATCGGCTACAAACCACCCCAGTGCTTGCTTGGAAGACCCCGGGTGAAGAGGCCAACACAACCACATCATCTGCAAAATGCAGAGATGGAATTCCGAGGTCACCAAACCAAAAACCCTCCCCCTCCTGGCTGCACCTTGAGATCCTGGCCATGAAAATCCCAAACAGAGTCAGAGATAAGGTCAGAGGCCAACATGCATGCAAAACAACTAATCATTATTTAATATTTTGACGAACAGTTTTCAATTGGGTTTGAGCAGTGATCAATTCAACGATAACTCAATTTACTTAAAGCTTTTTACTCGAAGACCATTGTAAAGATCTCCTGCAGGATTAGTACACTTCACCTCTTGTGTGAGTGGTCATAGTTGGCTATCACATCCTACATACAGGCTAGATGAGCTGGTATTTTGCAGGAAAATAAATAAATAAACAATGGAAATTTTCCTTCCAGTTTCCTCTTTGCTTTATCTCTTCACAGTGGTTGCAGTGTGGTTATCAGACATGTTGTTGAGGTAAAGACATAAAGATGTGAAATTAGGCCGGCCTTGTAAAGACTGGCGTTGTTTGATCCTAGAGTACATGAACAGTCTGGGCCAATTACCCCACCATGGCTTCCTTCTGGAGAGCAAGTGTGTGGGTGAGAACATGTGGTAGAGAGGGCAACCATGTGGATGGTGCGCCTTATTCTGTTGCACCCATACCGTGCATTGAGAGTGTGTCAGCTGAGTTCATTGGTATAATGTGTGTGGTTTACAAAGGGTGTTTTGTGCAGCATGTGATAGCAATATGTGCTGATTGGGCTCTCCTGGGCCTTGCCCGAGTGATACCTTCACCCCGGGTTATTTCTCTAACACACACACACACCAAAGGCACACACTTAACTCTGCATCCTTTCATTATGTCCTTGACCTTTTGTTCTCCCTGTGCCTCCTTGCTTCCCCCTCATTTTCCCATTTGCATTGCGTTTCTAACCTCTTCTTCATTTCTATACTTCTTTTGTTCATGGCATGCTAATCTCTCTTTTTCCCTCTTCTCATCATCCTTATTCTTTCACCTTGTTTTCTATTACACCTATTGTGTCTACATTTCTTCCTTGTTGCCTTCCCTTCCATGCATATTATTTTCTTTACTTTGTCCTCACTTGAATCTCTGGACCTTTCTCTTACTTTTCTTTTTCTTGTCCTCTATCCATTCCTCTATCCTCAACCTTCATTCCTGCCTCTGCTGTCCTTTCCCTTTTCCTTCCCCTTCATGTTTCACTCCTCCTTCCATCACCCTCCCATCCCAGCCCATGCCCCCTCTCCATTAGCAGATTAGATTTAGTCCCATAATGCCGCTGGGCACCATGATTTTACCGGCTCTCATTACTCCTAAATCATCTTTTCCTTCTCTCTCTCTCTCCCTCTTTCTCTGTCTCTCTCATCTCTGACTATAAAATGCAAACACACACTTCCTCACACACCGCATTCAGCATATGCTGAGGCCTGCGCAGCGTAACTCCCCTGAATTAGCCGCAGCGCTGGTGATTTGTGACGCGGTGTGATTGGGTGGGAGGGGAGAATTTGGTTCAATTTCTATCTGTCTGCATCCATCCTTTATTCCTCTCCATATATTCCCCTGAGGCGTGAATGATTTTCACAGCACAGTGTTGGAGGCCTCGCTCACTCTTAGACAAGGTGTTGTGGAGCAGGATTTTCTAGAATGAAGGAAAGGTGTAATGTAACTTTGGAAGAACAGGTCGTTTTTTTTTCCACCACTGACTGAGGAAAAAGAGACAGATGGGGAAGAGGAGACATGACAGACAAGCGGAGATGGAGGGGGAAAAAAAGAGACGTTTATATTTATGCATGTGAGCGAGCGTACGGCCATTAGCTCAGAGTGTTCATCATTCCCGTTGTGTCAGCGTCTTATCGTTTATTATGGCAGTGGGTGACTTAGCTGTACTTTTAGCCTATGTGACAAAACTGCTGATCACCGCGTCTGTTTTAATCACACCATGACAGCTTCGAGCACATTTACAACATTCATCTACATGCGGCGCTGCATGGACCATATATTAAAAACCACCGCCGACTGTAATAACACACACACACAGTTAGCATTTAAAGCTACAGCCCCAGAATATATTATTGATACTTAGAATCCAGAGCAATCATTATTATAAGGTAAAGGATCAAATGCTGATTTCTGATATGACTTTGACAAGGCTCATCCAAACTGTATTTGTTTTTGAGTGTAAAGGTAAAGCACTTTAACCCTGTAAAGCCTGAAAATTCTCTTTTTTTTAAATGAGATGTTTATTTGACCTGATAACAATATCCTGAAAAGGAAAAAAAATGCCATAACATTTCACATATAGATTTTTGTATAGAATTTGATAAATGATGTGTCTGTGGTAACTGATAATCTGCTGGAAGGCATTTTTAGATTTTATTGTGTACAGATTGTGTACAAAAGGTTTTTGTACTTGAAAGACCTTGCCCAGGGGCACTTTGATGTCTTAATCTGGCCCTGGGTGCAGACTGGGGAATATCTATTCTTTCCCATAAATTCCTGACATTTTACACTCTGAAATACTGATTTTGATATCTTATAAATATGACTTTATAATCTCAAAATTTTCTAGGTTTTCCTTAAAAAAACATTTTTTCCCCCCCAAAAATTAACAGATACTCTTCAAAATAATAGTAACAATAACATAAAATATCTTTCCAGCTGGCCCTAATACACTGCCATACATTCTGTCCATCATCAAATAAATAAATGCAGATCTCATTTCAGTGTTAGAGCACACAGGGTCCAGCACCCTACCTGAGATCTTTGGCGCCCCCTTTAGGGGTGCCCAGACCCGAGGTTGGGAACCAACGACATAAAAGTAGCCTATTGTTACCTTAAAGCTCCCATGATGCATTTAATCAATGGGACCAACAAAGACCACCAGTAATAGCATTAAAATGTTTCATTCTTCTAATTTCTAATGCCTGAAACCGTTGCTGCAGGGTGGGTGTCAGTTGAAGCATTATTCTCATTTTTCAAGGCAAAGATTCATGATGAATGATACATTTAACTGTTGAAAGAAAGCATGAGGCTATTTTGTGTTAAAAACCTTGTATGCACATGAGAAAATAAGCACAGAGGAAATTAATCAACAAAGGGTGCGAACAAAGGCACAGAGCCGATGTTCCCTACAGGAACTTCAACTGAACCATTCCTGTGTCTAAAAGCACATTACTTTGGCATTGTCTCTGCGTGACCAGCCAGTGAGATATTTAAAACAATTTACTTTACCCCCTTTCCTCTTTAACCCTTATTTGACCAGGCAAATTAACTTAAAAAAAAAAAATCCATTTCCTGCACCTGTCCTGCTCTCCACAGAGAGAGGGGGCTGCTGGAGAGCAACAATAGCACAGAATCTGGATCCACTCAATTTAATCTCTCAGCCTTAATGGGCACTGCTGTTCTTCAGACACTCCCCCCCCCAAAAAAAAAAAAAAACACACACACACAAAATAAATGTACATAGAAGGGAATGAGACTGCAGACATGCAACTGTGGATTAGAGTCATATGCAAACATATTTTACAGGCAGTCACTGAAAGTCTGAACAAAAATGTTGATACACAGATATTGATAAAGGCATACATCTCTCTCTTCCAGTTAGCCCTGACATTAGCCACTCATTCCTTCTAACTGGATCATGGAGCTTTCTAAAGAGATTAGGGCCTAGAGACAGCATAGCAACCACACACAACCTAACGCACACACACTCTGACACAAAAGTGCTTCTTCTTTCTCCTGGTCATGCCTTTTATTCCTTTCTATTTCTCCATCTCCACCTCACTCTCTCTTTCTTTCTCACACACACTTCTAAACGAACGCTCGCTCTCGCAGACAGGCCCTCAGGCTAAGAAGACAGCCGCCAGTAGCCATTGTGGAAGACAGTCTGTCAGAGGAATTAGCCCACCTCTGCATGGGAAGAGAGGATGACAGTCTGCTCTGTTAGCCTTCACAATCACTTTATTTTACCAAGAACACTCTGACAGACTCAAACTCTGTCAAATCCTGACTTTTCTGTCTTTGAATTTCTTCAGTACTGTGTTACAACACCAGAGAATTCCATCTGAGAACTATTAATGTTTGTTTTTAGATGTGAAAGTGCCAAATCTTTGTTGATTTGTGTTTTTGGCACCAAAAGATCAGTACAGATGGTTTTGTTAGAGTCAAAACTTGATCAAAACAGAGCTTACTTCATTAACTGAAAAATTTAATGTATACATCTTTGTGGAAGGTGTTATTTACATTGCAAAACCTTAAATCCTAGCAAACATAGCTGTCAATTTTAGTGTCAAAAAGTATTTCCTCGCAATTAATACAAGGGAGATACAAGGGAGAGGTGTATAACCCAAAGAACACCTTCCCCACAGTGAAATACAGCCATGGGATGCTTCTGTGAGCCTGGAACTGGGAATCTCTTAAAGGTGGAAGGAATCATGAAGAAAGAGGGATATGTGAAGATTTTGAAAGACTGGCCTACACAAAGCCCTGACTTGAATCTCATTGAAAATATGTGGAGTGAACAGAAGACCAAGGTCCATACCATAATACCATCAAATCTGGAGAAGCTTGAGAGATTGGCCAAAGAAGAACGGGCTGGGAATCCTCAGAAGAGGAGACTGAGACTTGATGAAAACTACAAACGACTGCAGGCTGTTATCCAGCTAAAAGGAGACACAACGGAGTATTAGCAACAGGAGGGCTAATAATCTAGACCAGGGGTCCACAACTGGTCTGGCCTCAAGACCCACTAGTCTGTCTTACGAAAGATCACGACTCAAGTTTACAAAAAAATTTCAACAATGCCTGTTTAGTTAATTGAATATGTTGCAGTTTGGAGCATGATTGGTCCAAAACATCTGATATAACAAAGAAAAGGGACAAAGTGGACAAATTTCATACCCTTGTGAAACTTGTGAAACTACTTAATTGTCATGAAAAGTAGCCATTATTGCAAAAAGAGGAAATAAATCAGTGGAAATATTGATCAAACATTTAAATTTACACAATTTCACAGTAAAACAGGGTAAAATAAAGGGTACTGATTTTACCACCATTTTTTTCTCAGACACCTAGTAGCAACCCCCTAAAAACTGTTCCGTGACCCACCTTTGGGTCCCAACCCACAAGTTGAGAACCACTGATTTAGACCCTGAATTTTTTTTTTTTTGGCATTAAATTAATTTTGATTAATGAAAGCATCCACAAAAAAACTAGGATTTTTTTTTTTAACGCTATGTTAAAGATTCCCTTCATTGTTTAACAGCACTTGGAAACTTCCTTTTAAAAAGTATTTCTATGCTTTTACCAAGTGTACCTTTGGAAGACCAAACTTTAACAAGAACTTGCTATTTTGAATCAGGCAGCGTTTAGCTTCCAGACCTGTTACACAAAACTATTCCTTTGCTCTTAGGTATATAAGAAACTTTCTCCACAGGAGATCATGTCAGTCACATTTGGCCACACGCCACCCTCAGTTGTCCTCCCTTTCTCTCAGCAGCTTCATAAAAGGCCATGCAGATATTTGCCAAATGCAGCGAAAACAAAGGCTACTGTGTTCCTCCTCTCTCCTCCACGCACACACATAATCTTGTTTTATCAAAGGTACACATCCTTTTTTTCTGTTTGTCTTTCTCTTCCACTACTTTACACTTCGATAAAAACACACACATGCTCCGTATCCTCGGCTCCACAGAGACACCTGCGCTGTTCTGTTCTGTTTCTGTGCTAAAAGTTAATTGGCCCAACGGTAAAATGGCCTGTGGTAACCTTGACAACGCTGACCTGCTGAGAGACGGATCAGAAGTCTGAGAGATGCACTACATATACACAAGACTCACACACTACATCCACACACAGAAGCTACCAAACACAGGTCATTAATGCAAACATACTAAAATCCACACACTGCATGAGGATGGGCACTGAACACTCAATGTTTAATATGGACACACAAATGCAGCTCAAAATTGTGTATTTACTGCCATACACACATGCCTTCTGCAGTCCCCTTCTTCCTTCCAATCTGCTAATTTGTGGTGTATTATTTATGGGTGCTGAGGTGCTCCCCAGATGCTTGTAAAGGCAAAATGCCACACTCAGCTACTTTGTATTCATCCCCTCCCCTTCTCTCTACAGTTTTCCTTGTCTAGCCTCCTTTAATTCCAGTGTACAGGTATTACAAATGAGTCATATTGCTCTACATTGTTAGCATAAGCCCGACACCATATTTAAAGCTCAGGTTTTTCAGTTATCTTAATGTTACTGTTCTGTTGCTCAAGCTGAGTGATTAGCCAGCATGTCGTATGCATACAACAAATTACACCCATAAGCTGTATTATTTCCACTGTCGCATAGGTCATAATTTAGAATCATTTAGACCTTTTGCTGACACAGGACTACCCTAATACCATTTGTCCATACACAGGCACTGATCTTAAAGTGAGTTGAAAGTCGCCAGAAGACAGGGTCATGGTTGAACCGTAGTACTGGTGTTTACAAGGGTTCGGTGCTTCTGCTGTGAATGCGACACTACTATGGAAAAAAAGGTTTGTTTTATGCTTCATGAAATGATTTGCAGGCATTTTAGAATAATATTTCAAGCTTTGTAAACTTTCCATGTAAAAGATGTGCACTACAGAGATTACCAAGGGAGTTTGTGGACCGGAGTATTTATTTAGCACTGGAAGCCAGTGGGTTTTTTTTTTTGCTGTCCAAGCGGGGGTAGAACCAGACTGGGCAGACTGTGTGATGTTACATGCCAAGGGTCTATAGCACTTCCTCTTTAGCATAAGCTTGTAGTGATGGGAATCACGGCTCTTTTCAGTGATCTGGATCATTTGGCTCAGCTCAGCAAGCAGAGCATTCGGATACCGGTTTGGCATCATTTGACCCGTCAAATTTAGCAATGCCATGATATATGATTGATAATTATGCCAGTATTTGTCTTCAACTATGCTTAATAGTTTGAATGGATTAAAATATTATCAAATTATTCTCCAAAATAGACTATTTCCCCAAAACACCTTGAGGGTTGGATGAAATCTGCTCACTGGCTGGGTTGTTTGACACCTCACATAAAACATTAATGTTTTGAGTCCTTATTGCATGGTGTACCTGTCATAGAGCAAAATACAGGCCCACACAACGTATATAACATTTATAATAGTAATAATGATGTAAAACGGCCCTTATCGTTCACATAAAAGAGCCGGCTCTTTGAACCGGCTCGTTCACTATAAGCCTGTATGTTTTACCTAGCTTGAGCCTATAACTCATATTACCCACTCACAGTGAGTTCAAGAAACTTTCATACTGTCAACACAACAAAGATTAATAAGGGTGCCTACATTGCAGATGTTAACAAATTAACAATGAAGTACCATAAAATGTCCATATCCCAAGCCAGCTAAATGGCTAATGCGCTAGATGCTAACAGGCTATCACTAGGCTGTGTCATAAATGGCATGCTCATCACACATTCACAACAAAAATGACGTCATATTTAATACGTAGTATGTTCTGAATGTAATATGGGCCATTCTAAACTGCTCCAAAAACAGCCACTTAGACTACCCATTGGCCAGTCAGCCAGCAAACCAGCAAGCAGTGCAAACATAAAAACAAATCTACTCCATGTTTTCAATATGGGAAATAGTCCCTAAATACTTAGCTGTATTTATAATGAGCTCAGACTTAATATTGTTGAATTCTATTGACGGACCAAAGGTCATGCTAGCTTGTTGTGAGGTTAGCCAAAGAAGCTCCCACGTACTCCTACTGCTACCACACACACACACAACAGAAATGACAGGCTTACAGCACATTGGGCTGTGAGCTAACACGCACGCTGTTCAATCTTTTTTTTTTCCAGCATCCACTTCAAACCCTCCATCTTTCCCTTTATTAACCCGCCTCATCCTGTCAACCATTTTCCCTCCATCAACTGCCAACTTCACAGCCCCTCCTCATTTTTCTACCTCGCCTACCGACGACCCCCAGCCTTTTCTCTCCACTTTGCCCTGCACCTCATTCCTTTATGTCTCACTAACTGGCCCTCTCCTGCAAACATGCCCATCTCTGTCTCATGACATAGATTCTGCTATTCAGTATGGTCAAAAGGGTCATACAGAGGTTGTCGGGTTCATTCTCATCTTAATGGCAAACCAGAGCAGCACCATTCATCTGCTCTTTTAAAGCAGTCATTTCCTGCTCTTAATCTTACATCCACGGCTTTTCTTGCTATTTAACATGTAGCAGGATAAATACCTGCAAAAAGCTTCAGCTGCATTATTCTTTTATTTTTGGCTTTATTTGATTTCAGTTCCTTATTTTTTTTTTTTTTAAGTCAACTCCTTATTTAGCCTTAAGGTAAGATAAATGGCATAAAAGTCTGAGATTTAGACAACAGTCTGGGGACTAAGGGGCTCTCAAATAGCCTTTTGTTGGTTGAACAATTTCCCAAAGAACAAATCCACTTAGTCAAGGAGCTTTGGCCTTTCTCAAAATGAAAATCTCCAGCCTAAACCCTCCATCAGCCTTAATACCTCAAATCCATTTTACTCCGAGGATGATCTATTTCACATGGAAGAATCCATTACAAGTGTTTCTTTGTGATGCTGATGCTTTGCATTGCAATGCATTATGTCTTTGTGCTAATTAGGAGTTCATAAGCTCAGTCAGTTTTTAATATAGCTTCTCTTTTTGTGAGCAATATGAAAAAAATATCAATTTAAATGCACGTAGGTTGAAATATTCTGGATTATTAGCTAAAAAGTTTATCTCTTCCAATTAACCTGAACAGAACAGGAAAAGTTGGCGCATCTTAACTTACATAATAGTTTTTTTCAGATCAATAAGCATTATTCAAGCGTTTTTTCCTTATTTTTAAAGAGAGGGCCCAAAAACACATAGGTATCTTTTGCATGTTTCCATTATGTGAAAAAACTTATATTAATATTTATTATTTCTGTCAGGCTTCAAAATTTAAGAGAAATTTGCACACTCCCTGGACCAGGGGTGCCCAAAGTGAGGGTTGGGGACCCCAGGGGGGTCGCGAGACACTGACAGGGGGCTGTGGAGATGCTTTTCATATAAACAAACAGAATTCTTATATGATTTAAAGTGGTAGATTGTATCAATTACTTTATGAAATATTGTTAAAATGAGTTTAATTTCAAATAAAAAGGTAGTTATGTGAGATTGATGCTTAAATGTAAGTGTAATGTACAAAAACTGTACCTAAAATGTAAATTTGTACATGATGCTTTGTGCAACATTGTACACTTTAACCACCTCCAGGGAAGGTGGGGGTCCCGGATCCATGACATTGTTATTTTAGAGGTCAGAGGCTGAAAAGTTTGGGAACCCCTACCCCAGACAGTGGTTCTCAACTGGTGGTTTAGGACCCACATGGAGGTCGCTTAGCGGCTTTCAGAGGGTTGCAAATATGTGTCTTGAAAACAAAAGGACATATAGGCAATGTATGGAACTTCTAAGAGAACATACATCTACATTTATTGTGTTTTCCCTTCATAAGAAATTAGTGTGGGTTGTTTTCTCAATTGGTTGAATCATTATCTCCATTTCTTGGGAAAACAAAACTGGTTTTCATCTTATAATGTGTTCATTTTTAAAAATGTTTTGGCTATGTATTTATGGACATCAGACTTATGTTCTTTTTGCATGAGATTAGTTTTACCTAGGGATCTCTGGTAATTTGTAATATCTGCCCATGAAATCTGTGTTTTAATCCCTTGTGAAACAATCATGTCTGTAATTTGTGCAGTAAAAATTCCAGGGCAAATTACCAACCACTTACAAATCAGTATATCTGTAATTTCGGGTGGAAATCCTGTTTTTTTTAATGATCTGTGCAGAGGCAGCATAGGAGATTGTAAAAATTTAGACATATAAATGTTATAGATAGTGCTTCTCTTTCGGTTAATTTCCACTTATGTGTAAAAATGGTATCAATTCATCAACACTGCTCTCCAGATGTGTTTGCACCGCTGTTCTCTTCATATGCACAGCCCTTCAGTTCTGCTTCCTACAGCTTCTCTTTGCAAGGGCATGATCTTATTCCAGTATTATTTAGCTGTACATTTCATGCACAACACAATTCATGATTTAAAATGTGTCATTCAACATTCAGTGATTAGGCTGCAACAGAGGATCTGTGCAAGAAGAGTTGTTGTAGATGCGTAACTGTTAAAAGTAACAGGAGAGATTCATATATAACATCATACGTGTCTTTCTCATACATTAACGGGAGGGATGCTCGACTTTCTTTCTCCTCTGATCAGCAGCAGATACACACAGATGACATACGCCACTTTGATTCGTAATGAGAGAGTTAGAGGAAATATTTCGCTCATTTAGTAGTCATGGGCAGTTTGCTACAGATCTAAAAAATGTTAACATATATATATATATATATATATATAGAGAGAGAGAGAGAGAGAGAGAGAGAGAGGATAAACCACACATATATCAGAAACTCTGGTAATCAGTATGTATAGGACACATGAAAGAAACGTCACCTGCAGAATGCAGAATGTGCACAACAGTGCATTTTTTCTCCTGAATTCTAGAAATCAAAATTTTCTGTGCATTTTCATTGCTGCAGCCACGAGGCACCTTCATGTTTTCCTTCAGAAATGTCTGTAAATTTTAGGACATTACAGCCTTTGCTTATTCTGAGCACCACACGAAACACAGACGTCAGGGGGTAATTCACAAATTTTCAGAGGTCCACAGGTAATTCTATTCCGGTGCAAATGATACTTTAGAGAATAAATGTGCTTTTACACGGAATAGGTTGGCTGTTTGCACCACTCAAAACAATGCTGAAGAATTAAAGGAGTTCATGAGTGAAAGGAGTTTTATTTTTAGTTGGACTGATAGTTATCAAAGTGTACTTTTGTCAAGATTACAAAGAGTGAGCATAAAAGTCTGATATTAGCCTCTCTTTTATATCCAACTATGAGAGACTTAATCCCCTCCAAGGAAAGAGAGAGATATCTTTCATCCTTAAGTCTCCAATCCATCTCTCCCTCCTATAGTCTGTTTCTATTAATCCCACCTTCCTCTCTCTCTCCATTTATCTCTCTTCTCTGTGTCCGTTCTTTTCTAATGTCTTCTCTTGATCCTTTGCTGCTGAAGTTTTATTAGCTCCATAAATGTCCCTAAGAGCCTGCTGTATCACTTAGCTAAAGCACCAGAAGAAAAGGAAGAACTAACAAGGAAAAAAACAGAAAGGACAGATAGGCAGAGTAGTAATATCGCTTAGTCCCACACATGACAATTCAAATAAGAAAACACATTAAAACAAAATGGCGGCCAGGACATTAAAGTGAATTAGCCAATTACAAATGACCATGTGTGCGCCCCCGCTGCTTTAACCTCTCCAACATTTTTTTTTTCTGGATGGTAACTCATCTAAATTTGTTGGACGTCTTTCGGGCGCGGGGCCAGAAAAGCTTTTATATCCATAAAGGCCTATGGATCACAGAGAATTGCATTAAGCTGTCCAATTTAATTACAGTATCGACAAAACATAATAGATACTTACAGCCTTACAGAGAGCGATGGAGGAGAGAGAGGAAGAGAGAGAGAGAGAGGAAGGAAAAGTGCAGACAATGTCCGTTTATAATGCTGATGCAGTGTATGTATCAGAGGAGGCGTTTGAGGAATGTGTGCGTGCGTGTGCGTGCGTGTGTGTGTGTGTGTGTCTAACGAAGGATTTGCAAGGACCCAGGAGAGCTTTTGAGAACGCTTAGTTTGATTTAGATGCTACAGCTCCCTGTTGGCTCTGATGACTGTTTCACTCGCAAACACACACACACAAATATGCACGCAAACACACAACGAATCTACAGGACTCTCACCCACACAGCGTTTAAGACAATGACACTGTTCGCCACGTACACATATACTTAGATCAGTGTAATGGAGCAAGTTTGTAGAGTAGCCGTCCTGTCCCAGCCAGCCAGCACTGTCATCCTCCCGTCCACCGTGATCAATAGAGGGGGGCAATATTTTTATTCATAAAGCGCCCACTTAATTAAATCACAGGGAGTGGAGCGGAGGGGGAGGAGTGGCGATGGTGGCAGGGGGAGAGTGGTTGAATAGACGAGGAGGAGGGATGAGCCGAGGTTGCAAGACGAAGCAAGGGCACCGAGTCAAAAGACTGATGAAGAATTACAAAGACTGGAAAGAGAAAGGCAAAACGAGATTCTGTCTGACGGCCATTTTGCTAAAGTACACCGGGAGACAGAGGACGAATTTAAGGACAACATGTGTTTGATGGGAAAAGACATTTTGCTACAACGGTTTCCATTTACGGAAAAAATGAATTTTATCTCCTTTTGTAAATGCCATGCTGGCAAGGGACACAGAATGTTAAAAAGCAAGATGTTTTTTACAATTCCAGTATCAAAAGTGCTTGAAATACTCTTCAAATTGCAGTATTTAGTGTCGGCAAGTCAAACGGTCCATGCAGGGACCAGAAACCTTTCTTTTTTTAAACTTCCCAAACATCACCCTTATTCGTTAGCCTTCTTTGTTGGATCAAAATTGTAACTTAACAGCAAATATGTGCTACAAACACTTCTATTCCTCCTAGTTCTCTCATGTTTCATGAGCGTCTCACAGCCCTCTTGTGTCTCCTTGATTCACTACAAGGTTTTTACATATAATCCATATCGATGGATATAGAAGTATGTCTGAAGATACTTTGGTTGCCAGATCACGATAAACTCAACCAAGCCACAGCTACATATAATTTGAACTCTTTTGTTCAGCAAGCTAGCAATCCTCAATATGATTTATGTTGGGGTGCACAGGTTGGGAAGTGTGATGAAAACCAGATGAAGAAACAGGCTAACGGGAAATATCAGGATAGGACAAGCACTTATGCCCCACGACCAATCCCCCAAGCTACTGTATTTTAAACCCAAAATGTTGGCAGGAATGCAAAACAATTGCAACTACTGTTATAGAGTAACAAAGATAAACTAAAAAAGACTGTTTATTTTATTAAGAGATCGATAAAAACAATTGTTTTGCAAGCTGAGAGTGCAAAAATGGCTGGATGGCAAAATGAAACAATTCGGTAGTTTTCACTGCAGAAATTCTTGTTTATACAATGTTATGTGCGTCTATGCAAGGCTTTAGTGCTGATCTCAACACAGGTAATCTTACTAAAATTAAAAAGAAAGGGGTGGCAAAAAACCTTCTTCATTTAGAATTATGGTCATAAAAATGTCAAGATTAAAAAAAATTATTTGGCTTTTTTTTTTTTTTTAATTTAAATTTGATTTTAATATTTCGCAAGATCACATCATACCACAACAGGAATATAACAGTTCACAGAGGTCACGGTTCGGTATGAGTTCAGTTCATTCATTAAAAAAAGGAAAAGTTACAAATTTATCATTTTAGAGGTCCCTCTCATTATTATTAGTTTTCTTTTACTAACGTTAGTGCAACTGATACTTTTTAAAATTTGTACATACATTACATAGAATTGTACATATGAATGAATCAATCAATTAATTTTTTTATCCTTTGAAAATGTGCAAAATCTAAATAGCGCAATAAAAAACTGGTAATGGAAACCCCTGAATTTCAAAAACCTCTCTAATATCTCTAAAAAGTTTTTACACTCTCATGAGGAGGTTTTTAAGACATTTGGCTATAGAAATACGTCCCAAAAATGCAATGGAAACACTTTTTCTGCATTTGAAAGTCACAGGACGTGATGTACGGTGTCACGTGACCAGTCCACTCCAAGACGACATGGCGTGGTACGTGTGGACACAAGGGGAGACCTAGACTTTTCATAACATCATACTTATACTTTTAGAAGTGCTTTTTTTAACCATACCAACACGCAGCAGGTTTTGAATGTCTAGCTTCCTTGCAGTGGAGTCTCACGAGACGAGATTTTCTGAGAATAGGGAGGCTCATGTCCAAAACTTCCTTCAGTGGAAACACATTCAAAGCGTAATTGTAATTAGTCAAAATTTAAGAAATACCCCTTTATTTTGCAAAAAAATAAAAACTGTAATGGAAACACAGCTAATGTGGTACAGCCTGAAAAGAGGAAAACAAAAAAATATGCAAAATAAAATAAAAATAGAAAACAGGCCAATATCCTGGATTTGGAAAATTGAAAAAGAATACAACATAATATGCAAATATTTAATAATAAATAATTGTTTTTCAGAGCAATTTCACATATTTATGATTTATGAAGTGTTTTATAACATTGTTATAAAACACTTTATAACCTCTCAGCCACCTGCGGGGAGCAGGAGGCTAAGAGGTTAAGGTGTGAGCCTCCATGTACACGGACAGCCCAGGTTCGAATCCAGCCTGAGGCCCTTTACCACATGTCTCTCCCCCGCTCTCATCCCTGTTTCCGACTCTATCCACTATCCTCCTCTATCAAATAAAGGCACAAAAATGCCCAAAATAAACCTTAAAAAAAAAAAAAAAACATTTGCGATGGTTACCCATGCAAAATCCAGACTGGAGTTCATCAGTGACGGACCAGACTAGCTCACGTAAGAGCACTCAAATACATGCTTGTAATTGGTGTTCTCTACCTCTAAAGATCTGTGCATAGCCTTTAATTTTATTAGCATTGGTAATATCTACTACCCTCTCTGCTTTTGCATCCGGAGGCTTTTTACAAACAGCTTTTGCTGGCTTCTTCCTCTTCTTTGTTGGTTTCTCCATAGCATCAACAAACACAAACATTTCTGCCATCTATATTGGCGGGTAGATTCTTGTCACATTTTTTTTTTCTTTTTATGGTTTGGTCATAATCATCATGTGAAAATGTGTATCGAACAATATAATTTGTTTATTTATATATGAATGTATAGCGTATACTAATATGAAAGCTCAGTGGGGCAAAAATGGTATTAAAACATCTCTAGGCCTACCATGAATACCAAACAACTGGCAAATTTTGCAATGGAGAAACACTCAAAAGGCAAAAAGAGTGAAGATTGAGAATGTGTCTCAGTCCAGACAACATCATCAGTCTTTAACCCAAAGTTGTAACAAAATTTGACATTGAGAAATTACTGTAAAACTTTCAAATATCAGAGTCCCACACTGCAGTCCTACTGTCTGCTCCCACTGCCAGCATGTTGGGTAATAAATCCCCACAGTTTGTTGGCACTAGTCAAATCACTCAAGCAGAGTGCTTCTGAAGCCAAGAAGTGAGGAGTGTGGTTGTGATGGGAGGGTTCCAGTTTTGAATGCATGGAGCTATATGTCTGGGCTAAGTGTCAATGATGGTGCCAAAATGCAGCTTTTATAGCCAGTAGGATAAATGTTGTTATAAGCTTATTTTTAAATCATAAATAATAATTCCAATAATAAAGTGGTTAGAGTTTGTTTCATAAAAATATGCTGAATATGAGTTATAATGCTTCCAACAGAGAACTGTACTTTTTTGCTTTTGTAATGTAAAACCATATAAATCCATATTCATTATGGCCAAGATGTGAGAAAAAAAATATCCATATGGCAGCATTTATCACCATCCTGACTCATTTGATACCATTATTGAATCCCTGGTAATAAATACAGAATTTGATTTGAAAGGTTTGAAAGAATTACAGCGATCCGAACAATTTTCCCTGCCAGTTTGACTCACTGTGTCACCACTTAATGGTTCCTCTTTAAAGTACTTGGGACATGAACAATGGTCATTTACACAGAAATGAACTGGCGAAAAGAATTCAGCGGGATAACAGAAGAAGACGATAGGATGATGTTGGACAGCAAAGCGAAGCCGTTAAGACCCAGGGATGCACCAGTGCATCACTTTAACATCCATATTAGCCAGTATGTGCCCTGCAGACACACATTGGCTATCTGCAATTAAAGTGGCTTGAACAGATGTCATTAGCAGGTTTTTATCTGTTATGTTCATCAATCAATCACTGCTGATTGAGAGATGTTAATTAAGAGATGTTTTACTAGGCAGGAGTAGGGACCTGTTGGGTTTCTCTGGTTTGATTTCATTGTCAAACATGAGAGAACGTTGGCATGGTGGGAGTCTTACACTGAAGAAAACGGGTCAATATGAGCATTGTTACTAGGTCAGTCATTATTATTAACATCACCAACATTAACAAAGTCATCAACACAAGACCTTATTTCATCATTTAAAATATCTTCAGCATGTTACACTAAATTACAAAGTGCTGAGTCATTCACAAAGAGCTGGAAGTAGAGTGGGACAGTAGAAGTAGAAGGGGATTCTGTGGATCAAATAAGTTGGGTAATTCATTCCACCATCGAGGTATAACAGAGGAGAAGAGCCGAGCTGGGGCCCTGATGTGAAGGAAATTACCAGGCACCTTTCACTGATTGAGGGTAGTGGGCGAGAAGGAGTGTAGACGTGGATAGGAATTCCCGGTAAGCAGGAGTTGTTTTAGTTGCTGCTTTGTAAACAATAGCAAGGGTTTAAATTTAGTGTAGAGTATCCTTGTATCACATAGTAAATAAATCATGTAGTATCTCTTTTAAATTATTATTTTTTTGTTTCCTTTCATATTTATAGCAAAACAAATCACATATTGCATTGACTCATGCCTTTTTGTTTCATGTTAAGGTTGTGAATCATACTCTATCACATTCTAATGAGGCATAGAGTAATATACCCTTTAATTCTATGAGGTTTAGCTTTTAAAAAATAGGACTAATGCTGTAATACAGTTTTATTGCACATAAACATTTTCCAATGTCTTTTCTCTTTCAGTATATTCCCCTTCTACATCCCCTTCTACTTCACTGACCAAAACGGTGCAGTAGGTCTTCTTTGGACAGTTGTCTCAGAACGTCTGTCATTCTTTTCTGAACTTTTGACACAGACTCAAAACTTTGAGCACAGATTTGATCTTAGGAAACAGGAAAGAGTCCCACAGTACTAGATCAGGTGAATAGCGGGGAATAGAAGAGGGTTCAAGCACTGTGATTTGGTTTTGGGCCAGGAACTGCTTTACCGAGAGCTCAGTGTGAGCTGGTGCATTGTCTTGTTAAAGAATGAAACCTTTTTTTCTACAATTGTGGTCTCTTTCTTCAGACTTTCTCTGTTTTTCTAGAACTTGTTTGTAACAGTGTTGATTCAGCGTTGACCCTTCTGGAACCCGCTCCTTTAAAAGGATGTCAACGAAAAACTATCAACACCGCCTTGACTTTGGACTTGCTTTGTCATGCTTTCTTCATCCTTGGTGATGATGGTGTTTTCTTTTGTCTCAAGATTTTATTTGAAGAACCAAGTTTCATCACCTGTTATCATTCCTTTTAAAAAAAAAAAAACAAAACAAAAAAAAACTTGGGTTTTCTTCAGTATGTTCCAAAATGACTCCACAAATTTTGTAACGTTTTTTTTCTTTAGATCAGGAGTCAGACGTTTTGGGCTAACTTTGGCACACTTTTATCATGTTCAAATTTTCATGCAATCAATGGCGTCCATTTCTGCTATCATTTTTATACTGAGTCGTTGATGATTTAGAGCAATTTGTTCAATTTATTAAACATTTTCATACGTTTATGATGCGCATGGACACCCAGAATGTTCATGGTCTTGGACATCCTCTCTGGCTTCACAAAATCTTACTTTTAAGCTAATCATTTTCAGACACTTTCGCAAAAACGTGTAACTTTCAGTCATTAGCTAGTAGTGAACTGAAGACGTCACTTAGTGGAAACTTACAGCAGTTGTGTGTGAATATCCACCATTTTATATAAAACACTCAGTGTGATTATGAACCAACCACATGGTTTTATCCTCATAAGCGCTTCACATTCTTTAATAGTTATACTTAAAGTATTGAGCCAAATCTCATTGTGTTGTACTTTAAAATGCATCTTACTGTCTTGTGTTGTTGTATTGTATCACATCACATTGCACCAGATCAGATCGTATTATATTGTACCGTCATGTGTCATATAATATTGTATCAAATCCCATCATATTGTATTATGTCATATTGATGCATATTGCATCATTTCCACAATCTATTGTATCACAATGTGTTGTTTACTGTTATAATGTAGCCTAATTTATCCTATCCTATCCTATGATAACCTGGGTGATTGGATGAACGTTCTGTCACATCTTTACAGGCCAATCAGAGCAACCAAGCACGTGACATCATAGCTCCTACCAAGGTGCGACCCTACAGAGGAGTACACTCCATAGAGAGCTGCATAATGCTGCGAACCATGGCGACTATAGACATGTCAGCACACGACTATTGTCGTTTTTGAAAAGAAAAAAACTCAGTGCTGTTCTTTGTTCTTCTTTTAATGAAGAAATGTCTTCAAGTTCTGATAAAACTTGCGCTTTAACAGCATCCACGCTAAAGTCTTCCACCATAATTGCACCGGCCTCTTGTTGCTGCTTGCATATGTCACAACTCTGCCGCGCCCAAAAGTACTGCCCCTCGACGCTGATTGGTCCTGTCACTTTCTAACCGGGCCCAAACGGTTCAGATGGGAGCTTTGCAAGCTGGATTCGCCAGTGAGAAACACAGAAACGGGCGAATCCATCTGCTTTGCAAAGTTAATCCTATGAATCATGTTGTAGACTCCCTGTAAGTCTTGTAACTCCAAAAGTTCTTGTTGCATTGCAGTATTGTCCCAATTCTTTCAGTTTGGCAAAAGTAAGGAAAAGTTTTTAAAGGATTCTTTACACTTTGAAGCCATATCTGAGTCATTCTGCTTTTACAGCTCCATGAATGAATTCAAACAATTTCAGTTATTAAAACTTTTCTATATCAATATATTGTGACTTAGAGGCTGACTTCACACTAAGTAAAAGTATTTTAAAGGACACTTAAATAGATCAGAAGGTTACAGATACCACAAGATATTTGATCAGCTCTACAGTACAGACAGTAAGCAGTGTAATACCTGCTGCTTGACTTTGGTTTTACCCTACAGTGGAGTGCCTTAAAAAACAAGGGGAATATGAGCTAGCCAGCAGTCGATATTTATTACTCTCTTTATGGAACAATATTAAATGCAGTTACAGCCCCCGGGGGAGAGAGAAAGAGACAGACGGAGGGAGGGAAAGTGAGATAGTGAGAGGTTTGGTAAAAGAAAGTGAGAGAAGAGGAAGAAAGATGTGAGGGAAAGAAGTGAGAGGCTTAGGCTAACCATCGAGGGGCTCTCAGGTTTCAAAACATAGAGAAATTGTGCCACCTCTGTCTTCTCTCTCTTCCCCTTTTCTCCCTCTCACTCAATTTTCCCTGTTCTTCTCTTCTCTCTCTTTTTCATCTCTCCCCTGGAGGCGAGCCAAGGGTCATCTCTCTTTCTTTCTTCTATTACAGTCACTCTTCTTTTAATAAAAGACACACACACTGTTGGGCACACATCGTCCGTTGCAGTCCACCCTCTCTCTCGCTCACTTGCCTGCTGTTTCTCTCATGCAGACGCACACAAATTCTACCTGACACATGGACGCGCACCTTTGCCGCCCTCCTTGTCGTCTCCGTCTAACTGAGACCTCCTGTGATGCCTTCTGACACGGAGACACACGTGAAATCAAACAGGCCTGTTTCCACTCCCCTCAGCCCACAGGTTAATGGCTTGGAGTGGCTCTGGCTCATATCTGGAGAAGCCTGAGGGCGGATCCGTCTAATATCTGGTGTCTTGCTGTTACACTGAAAAGTGCAGGGTGAGATAGCCCGGGAGGAGAGCTTGATTGGCAGATGGAAAAACAGAATATGTGCACATGCGTCTGTTTGGTAGCACGCGGGGCTACAAATGTGTGTTTTTTATTCATGAAAGGGGTGTGTGTCCAATGAGGCCTGTTTAGCATTTTGTGTGTGTTTTTGTCTGCTAAAGGGTTAACAGTAATATCCGAAGTGGCAAAGGGTGACCTGGCGAGTGTTATTATTCTCCTCACATGAATAATGGAACTTAATATGAAGAAGGTGATAGCTGGAAGCACACACACATAGACGTATAAACACGTACACCAACGCCATCATCAGAACCACCACCCCAACCCGCAGAGCATCCCGCTGTCATCTTCAATCCCTCCAGACTTTCAGGGGCCACAGAGAGTCGCTGTGCCCAGAGAGAAGAGGCCTTGGCTGGGAGAACTCTAAGCTCTGGTTGGGGGGTCTTTGTGGTAAAAGGGGGGGGGGGGGGGTCTGGAAGACATTTGGTCATAATTTAATCAATTATACAGTACTTA
Source organism: Cheilinus undulatus (assembly GCF_018320785.1). Lineage (NCBI taxonomy): Eukaryota > Metazoa > Chordata > Actinopteri > Labriformes > Labridae > Cheilinus > Cheilinus undulatus. Next base: position 38,518,250 of record NC_054874.1, read on the forward strand.
GGAAGCCATGACAAACACAGAGCTGATGATAGAGGGTGCTTTTTCCTCTTCTGGTTCTTTCTCCAACACCACAAACTACATACTACTTCTATCACGGTCTACTATCTACTAACACTGTGCTCCTATGGCTCTCTTACTGTGGCTTGGCCTCTTTGAATGATATGTGCAGTGAGGCCTCTGGCGATGAGAATGAATGAGTCAGTAAGGTTAGTGATAGTTTGAGATTTTCATCTACCTGCCACTTTGGCAGGTGGATTCAGAAATCTACCAGCCACTCATGTTTTTTACCAGCCACTTTTTGTTTACAAGCAGCCATATGAGGCAAGGTGTATTCAAATCAAGAAATATCGTATTCAAGAATTAGGCTATTTAAAAAGGGAAATGTTCCAACTATTTAAGAGAAATACTGGCATTTCCTCCATCTTGTTCATACTATTTTGAAGCTGGTTTGCGTCTCCATTGCAGTCATGTCTTGAAAATTCAGATTTAACTGCGATTAAGCCTAAACTGAGAGACAAGTTAATCAGGAGAGTTGTCACAATCATTACGCCTCATTTCCGCATATGTATGTGACCGAAGTCTGTATATCCGTAAATATATGGACGATGCCCCCTATGGTCCAAAGCCAGGAACTGCACTTTTTTATGGATAGATAAAAAGCTTACAAACTACCAGTAGCCTTTGGAAAGAGGACAATATTGCCCATTTTTTGTCATCAAGCAGCTTAGAATATGTGTTTACTGGAATTATAGAGATAAACCAGGACTAATATTGCATATCAAGAAATAATATCAGAAATCAGCGAAACAGGAATGCAGCATACAGTATTTCATGTATATTGATATATGAACAGCCGAACTAGCTAAACTATGCTAACTTGAAAAATCCCATCTAAAAGACTTGGACTGATAATAAAAGTGAACCTTTTAAAAAGAAATAATGAAGGTTTTGGTGTCAGTGTGCAAACATGAATAGAACAACATGAGACTGATTTCCTTTTAACATGCAAAATACTGATAAAAGAAAATCATACCCAGTGTGCAAAGACCTTAAGTGTTAGTTTAGTTTTTTTCAGTAGTATAGGAGACTTGTGAGAAGAGATGAAATAGTTATTGATATTTATGATAACTGATAAAATTCCCCAGAGATTATCATACTGTCAGTGATAACTGTGGTTTTAGATCAGAAAAAAATGCTCCTACTGCACCCTTCAAAGGTTTTTTTTTTTTTTTTTTTTTTTTTTTTAACTAAGGTAAATGGGGATAAAACCTCTGCAGATCATGAGGAAGATGTAAAACACATCAGGGAGGCGGAGGCATCGCTGTGTCTCTCCTGCTCTTGCCTGCACCACTCACTGTGACTCTCTAGCTGCATGCAGAGATACATACAGACAAGAAGCCTGAGGATCGCTTTAGTCTTGGGTTAATCAGTTCATCAGCTCAAAAAACATCAGCATTAGGAATTAAATTATGAATATAAGGAGCATTAAATAATCTTTATGATGAAACTCTGTTAGGAAGAAAATGTCTGCAAAATATTTGGACTCTTCTCAAGCTTTTCTTGAACTCCATGTTGCACCTTCTTGGTCCAAAAGTGGGGCATCTGCGTCTCAGTGGTAAAGTTGGTTGAATTGCAATTGGAAGGCTGAGGGTTCAATCTCCTGCTGTCACATGTTGATGTGTCCTTGGGCAAGACACTTAACCCCAGTTTGCATGTAAATGTGTATGGATGCATATGAATTGGATGACTTAATACTGATGGCAAATCTCCATAGCAACCTCTGCCATCAGTGTGCAAATGTGTAGTGTAATGTTAAATGGGTAAGTGTGACCTGCGGTGTAAAAGTCAGATTACTAGCAAAGCACTTAACAAGCTTAAGTCCATTTACTATTTCTTACCTTTAATTTTCATCACCCTGTTTTTTTGTTGTTGTCTGTCTTTGTCGTAATTGAACTTTGGTGAACTTTTTTGTTGTTTATCTTGTCTCCATCCACTTCCCCTGAATCCTCCACTCATTCAAAAGATATGCAGTTGTTTTCACAATCAGTAGCACATAATTTACAGAATTTGTCATCCTAATAGAACTGATGTATAATTCAAACAGCCATCCGTCTCTTTAATAGAATTTTTGGGAGATTAATTGCCCTCCCCCTCCAACGCTGCAGCAATAGAGGAGAACTAAAAAGGCTAAATCCAATAATTGAAATGTGGGAGCAGATTGCGAGACACTGCTGTACAAACCAACCCGCTATCCAAATGAGCTGTGTGTTTTCTCCTGTGTGTGTGTGTTGGTGTAGTCTATCAGTGAATGTCCTTTACAAGGATCACAGGCCAATCTCCTGTTGTTGATAGTGTCCGCTTTGCTGAAAGGTCGGCAGGTATGACTCACACAGAGATGAGAGGACAACTGTTTACATGAGGACAAAACAAAGCTCTGTGTTTCTCCTGTTTAGACATTACTGATGACATGTTACAGCAAAGACGTATAGTGCATTTAAAAAGTATTCAATTCCTTGTATGTTTTACCCTTTCATTGATTTTATAAATCAATCATGGTCAGTAATTGGCTTTTATGATGTAAAAAATACAACAAAAGACCTTTTTAGAGTGAAAACAGATTTCTGTAAGGTAGTGTCAATTAAATTTAATATTTTATGCAAAATAGGTGACTGCATTAATATTCACCCCCTTCAAGTCAGTTTAGCAGCTGCAATCACAGCACTGAGTCTGTGTGGATAGATCTCAATCAGGCTGGCACATCTGGACACTGCAATTTTACCCCATTCTTCTTTGAAAAACTGCTCAAGCTCTGTCAGGTTGCACAGGGATCAGCTGTTAATAGCCCTTTAAAGTCCAGAGTTCTGGGCTTTGTTCTCGCCACTCCAGAACATTCACATTGTTGTCATTAATTCATAGTTAATTCCTTAATTAAGTCACCATTTCTGTGCTACTTTTGCTGTATGCTGCAAGTCATTGTCTTGCTGGGAAAAAAATCTTCTCTTGCAAATTGAACAGCATTATCCTTCAGGATTTTTCTATATTTTGCATTCTTTTTACCCTCTACCTGCACAAGCCTTCCAGGTCTAGCTGCCAGGAAGTATCCCCACATCATGATGCTTCCACCACCGTACTTCACAGTGGGGATGGTGTGTTTGTGATGATGTGCGGTAATGGGTGTCCTCCAAACAAGCATCAGGTCTGATGGCGAAACCAAAAAGCAACATTTTGGTCTCATCAGGCCAAAAAACTTTCTCTCACTTAACCATGGAGTCCCACATGACCTTTGGTGAACTCTAGTCTAGATTTAATAATTTTTTTTTCCCTTCAAAACAGTGGCTTTCTGTCATTGAAGACAACCATGTGTTAACCGGGCAGATTTACACATCTGCCATGTTCCTTCCGTTGATGATGGGTTAAACTGATCTCTGGGGGATGTGTTTAGTGCCTTGGAAATTATGTGTACCCATCCCCTGACTTATAATTCTCAATGACCTTTTGTCTGAGTTGCTTGGAGTGCCCTTTTGTCTTCATGGTGTAATGGTAGCCAGGAATACTGATTAACCAGTGACTGGACCTTCCAGACACAGATGTCTTTATACTACAATCGCTTGAGACACATTCACTGCTCTCAGGTGAATCCCATTTCACTTGTTATAAGACTACTAGCACCCACTGGTTAGATCGCTGTTGAATTAGGTTGGTCTCTTTAAAGGAGGTGAATATTTATGAATTCACTTATTTTTACCTTGTCTATTTTTATCTTATTAACATGCTTTGTAAAAGTTTGTTTTCACTTTGATTTTTTTTGTAATTTATTGAAAGCAAGCGAAATTATATTGACCATGTTTGATTATTAAAATCAATTAAAGGTTAAAACATCTAAGGGGGTGAATACTTTAAAGGCATTGTATATCATGCCTTCCTGTGCTTCAGAGTATGTGAGAAAAAATGAAGATAACCAAAAATGCATGAAAATTGTTAATGTTAATATTTAAAACACTGTTCTAATATCACAATACACTTACTGGAATAACAACAAAAATCATTTCCACAACCCCTAAACCAACTTGAAACAAATGTCTGACCAGTACTTGAGTGTCTAAGGTCATCTTAGCTCTAGGATTGGTGGGTTTTGTTTTTATTTTGCTGTGGCAGCACTATGCTGACCTTTGGTTGGTGCCAAAGCACTCCAGATGGAATTTATCCACCTTACTGCTTTAAGTCATATAAAGTGACATTCTCTTCACTGATGTTTGTTTGTTTTTCCCCTTGTCATTTTTGCTGTTGTGTTTGCTGATTTTGTAATTTTAGTAATCTGCTATCATCTCCTTGCATTATCCTGTCATGCTTTTGTCTCTTTTGTTTAGCATTCTTCTTGCACAGTAAAATAGAGCGACTCTTATAATGGCGTTTATTTGACTTCCTTTCTGTTCAGAGGAAAAACAAATAAATATGGCAGGAAAACAAACCAATATGATATTTATAAGGCATAAAACTCCCTAGAAAGATGACTTTATAATGCTTTTATTTGTCTTTTGCTTTTCTTTGGTTGTCATACCCAGCGCTGTCTATCAGCAGTCCACAGAGGGCAGAGGTGGTTTAAAAGAGGCAAATCAGAGAGGAAAATGAAGAGCGATTTGTGGGTTAAGTTAGATAGTCATGGATAGATGAGGAGAATAATAGTTTGAAAGGGATTGCAGGATTTCAAGGTGGAGTGACTTTTTAATACGTTCTGTTCAATGTCAGAAGAAGATTCTGACGCTTCCCAAATCGTGTCGAAATCTACCAAACATGAACTGTAAACGCCAGGAATATTTTCTGACTGCGAGGCGCATTAAAACATCATAATACCATTCCTGCCTGTCAAATGTTTGCTTTTTGTGTTCCTTCCTTACCTTGAGTACTGAGCTGAATTGCACATAAAAGCACTTTTAGGTATACAATGCCAGGCACACACATTTCCCATCAAGGCCCGAGGAGAGAGAACGAGGTAAACGCTCATCTCTTGTCAAACAAAAAAGGAACGAGCCAGAAAAACAGCGTTGAGAGCAAAAACGTCCAAACCGATGAAAGCTTGTTAGTTTGAGGAAATGAGTTCTCTGTTTTCTGTTCACGGATAACCAATTAACATTCACGGCTCTAATAAAAGTTGATTGGCTCTGGAATAATGCACAACCAATTTTCCTGCTGTGTACGTGTTAATTAGCCAGCATAAGCTTATACTGTATGTATATGAGGTGGTATGTATGTGTGAGTGTATTAAAGGGAGCGTGCATGTTTGTGCATGTAATCGTCTGCAAAAACAGACCAATAAGAGGCTGTGATTTTAGCTGCGTGACAAGAAAATGTTATGAATATGGTTGGAACATAATTACCTTTTTCCACAGAGAGCTTGGCTGATTTCCATGCCGTGTGTTTGTGTGTGAGCATGTGTGTGTCTGAAGGTCACAAAGAGAAGTCCAAGCAGAGGTGTGCTGCTCTTTTGTCATTATCTGAGCAGGTTGACTGTCTAACATGCGTGGTCATGTTTTTGTTCTGCTGCTGATTGGCTCTCCCAGTGCAGACCATGTCTAGGTTTGTGTGTGTGTGTGTGTGTGTAAACTCTGGCTTGACTGGCATGGGTATAAGGTGATTAGCTCTTCTGATATTTCAAACCTCTCGTCCTCTCTCTCTAATTACATTGTGCTTTCTGAGCCTGGTTTGTCTGCCAGACCTTCTCCCCAACAAACACTAACAGAGTTAAGGCCATGTCAAAAATCATTCAGCTCCTATTTGTATTCATTACTGAGGGGGTAAATGTGTGGTTGTACATCACAAGGATGCAGAGAAAAACATATGTTTGTAATAAGGTTGACATATTTTTACATTGGACTAGTTTAACATAGAAATACATTTGTTTAATTACATTATAACACTGAAGATCATTTCACATGGAGGAAATTCATCTTGTGAAATTGTTCTGTTCTTCTGTTAAAAATGTGAAGTCTATTACAGGCTGTGTACAAACCTCCATCACTGCATAGACTATTACATATGGCATGCCATTTATTGGTACTGTCTATATTTTCTGATTTACACCATACAGTATGCTTATTATATCCCACTATGTGATAAGAAGTGAACATCGAATGTTTTCTATCCAAGCAACATATACAATCATGCATTGCAGTGCAAAGTTTTCATGAGTGGAAGGCATATTTAACCCTTTAGCTCTCAACCACAGCAGAAGGTGATAAATAAGAGATGAGCACCCAGCCTGAAAACAGGACAGTTAAGATTTGATGCATTTTTCCTAAATCTAGAAGTTGTTTCAGTGAGGAGTAAAGGATATTTTATGTTGCTGTTACTTTTTATTATTATGTTGATGTGTGGCAGTTGTGATGAGCAGTTCATCAGCCTGCACTTTTACGCCATTATTCTCTGCAAAACTGCTCAAATTCTGTCAGGTTGCAAAAGGGATCGAGCATAAACAGCCTTTTTCAAGTCCATACACAAATCTCTATTCAATTCAGGTCTGAGCTTTCACTCGGCTACTCCAGAACATTCACCTTGTTGTCTTTGAACCGTTTCTGTGAAGCGTAAGCTGCATGCTTCGGGTCATTGTCTTGCTGTAAAATTAATCTTCTCCCAAGCCGTAGTTCTCTTAGAGACCTTTACCTTTATTTTACCATATTGATTTTACCCTCTCCTTTTACAAGGCTGCTGAGAAGCATCCCCACAGCATGATGATTCCACCACCATGCTTCACAGTGGAAAAGGTGTGTTTTATGGTGATGTTCACCAAACACAGCATCTTGTCTGATGGCCAAAAAGCCCCACTTTCAGACCAAAGAACTTTATCGTCTTGACTATGGTGTCTCCTACATGCCTTCTGCCAAACTCTAGTCGAGTTTTAGTCTGAGTTTTCATCAGCTGTGACTTATTCTTTGCATCACTCCCATCAAGATTTGAGTAGTGAGGAACCTGGAACAGCTGTTGTATGCAGAGTCTCTACCATCTCAGCTGCTGAAGCTTGTAACTCCTTCAGAGTAATCATAGGTGTCTTTATGGCCTCTAGTCTCCTTCTTACATGGTCACAGTTTGTGAGGATGGTCTGATCTGATTGGTAGATTTACATATGTGCTATATTCCTTCCATTTCTTGATGATCGATTGACATCAGGGGAGTGCCTTGGAATGTTTTGTACCCATCCCCTGACTTACACCTTTTCTCTGAGTGTTCTTTTGTCTTCATGGTGTAATGGTAGCCAGGAATACTGATTAACCAGTGACTGGACCTTCCAGACACAGGTGTCTTTATACTACAATCACTCGAGACACATTCACTGGTCTCAGGAAATCCTGATTGATAATATTCACAAGTTCCTTTTTATGTGGTTCATTTCATGTCATAATCTTCTGATTTTCTTCAATTACCTTTATAATGTGTTGATATCTCACAAGACCGTTCAGTGTACCATAATGTTTCTAATAATACTTCATTTGTACTTTTGAAGACCAAAAGTTGCAATCATGTGAACAAAAACACAAAAAACTTTAAAATGCAAGCATTGAGTGAGCATGCATATAAAGCAGAGAAAGGGGAAAAATGCAGCACAGAGAGGAAGAGACAAGTATGCGATATGAGTATAGACGTGCCTGCTTCGGTTTTCTGCCATGGCAACACTGCAAAGATAGAGTTTAAAATAAAGAAAAACTTTAACATTACACATGCAAAACCCACACATTCATCAGAGCAGCTCTCTGGACTTTTATTAAAGTACTCTTGTCGTCTATCCTCATTCCTTACCGCCAATGCCTGTGCATTAATCACACACGTCCAGAAACACACTTTGAGGTGGTGGATGGAGCAGTGCCAGCAGTATTTCTGATTGTTTCCTTTTGTCTTTGAAGCTCTTTGGACCAAATTGTTCCACTGATCATAAATGTCATATCATCCTTCCCCCTCTCCTCTCTCCATCTCTTTCTCCTTCTGTGCCTTTGTACTGTAATTGGCTCACTGTGTATCTGTTTGGTGTGTGTGTTTGGCATAGATCAAATGCTGTGGTTTTGCTTTATCATTTGACTCCACATAACTTTCAGTGCTTGGAATACCTCAACCAATGTTCTCTCTCTCTCTCTCTCTCCTTGTTTTCAGAGACCTGAGCGAGAACCAGATCCAGGCAGTTCCAAGGAAAGCTTTCAGAGGAATCACCAGTGTCAAAAACCTGTAAGCACAATTACTCCTGTCCTGCACATCCTTCTTCCTCTCACTTTGCCTGTCTTGTTTTGCAGCACCGTTCTCTTTTCTTTCTTTTGTCTTGTTGAGTCTGATTTTTATCATTATTTCACAAAGTGACCTACCCCATTTACTGCTGCAGTTTCTATCATGATCTGTTTAACCCTTAAATGCTCAGCGATCAGCACAAACTTAACCTGCTCAAATGTTTGGGTGCAGAATCTTAAATATCAGGATTTGCAAAAAATGCCATTCTTCACTGGTAGTTCACTTTAATCATGAAATCTAACATTTTAAGAAATCATGCAGCAAAGAAAATATCAACTTTGAACGAGATCATTAACAAAAATCTTTTGTCTGAACCACAGAGTCATTGTGAGTTGCAGACTGGGCAGTTTGAATGAATAAATAAATGAATATATACATAGATATAACCCAAATTTAAAAAAAGTTGGGGCCATCCATCAGTCCATCCATCCATCCATCGTCTTCCACTTATCCGAGGTCGGGTCGCGGGGGCAGCAGCCTAAGCAGGGAAGCCCAGACTTCCCTCTCCCTGGCCACTTCGTCCAGCTCTTCCCGAGGGATCCCAGGGCGTTCCAAGGCCAGCTGAGTGACATTGTCTCTCCAGCGTGTCCTGGGTCTTCCCCGGGGCCTCCTCCCAATGGTACCTGCCCAGAACACCTCACCAGGGAGGCGTCCAGGAGGCATCCGGACCAGATGCCCTAGCTACCTCATCTGGCTCCTCTCAACGCAGAGGAGCAGCTGCTCTACTCTAAGTCCCTCCTGGATGGCTGAGCTTCTCAGCCTATCTCTAAGGGAGAGCCCAGACACCCTGCGGAGGAAACTAATTTCAGCCGCCTGTATCCGTGATCTCGTTCTTTCGGTCGCTACCCACAGTTCGTGACCATAGGTGAGGGTAAGAATGTAGATTGACTGGTAAATCGAGAGCTTTGCCTTTTGACTCAGCTCTTTCTTCACCACAACAGACCGATGCAGAGACTGCTTCACTGCTGATGCTGCACTGATCCGCCTGTCAGTCTCCCGCTCCATGCTTCCCTCACTCGTCTCACAAGACACGAGACATTAATTTTCAAATCTCACAAAAAACATTTGATCATTTCATAAAAATTATTAGCTGATATTGAATTTGATAGCAGAAACACATCTCAAAAAAGTAGGGATGGGGCAGCAAAAGGCTGGGAAAGTTAGTCATGGCTTAAGCAAGCAGCGACAACGGGCTGTTGCAATTATAGCGGAAGAGATTAGTGTGAATGCTGCTATAGTGTTATCTTTGTCAGAACTTGATGACATTTATTTATGAAGAACAAAGAACAGCATTGAGTTCCTTTCTTTGCAAAAAGACACCACTTGTGTATTGACATGTCCACAGCTGCCTTGGTTCACATTGTGCTGTCTTCTATGGAGTTTACTCCTCGTTAGCGGTGCACACCTATGATGTCACGTGCTGCTTTGATTGGCCCGTGAAGATGTGACAGACGGACTGTTCATCCAATCCCCCTCCAAGTTTTTTGCAAAGGTTGTGCCCTTCCCCAAACACCATGTCAAGTTAGAATTTTTCAACTAATTAGGTTAATTTCCAAAGGGTCAGTAACATATCTGATATAAGAGGAGCATTTGAGAGTGGCAGAGTCTCTCACAAGTAAAGATGGGTAGAGGTTCACCAATCTGCAAACAAATGCGTTGAAACAGTGTGGAAAGATTTCTGGAAAAATCGCAAAAACTTTGAGTATCCTACCATCTACAGTGCACAATATCATCCAGAGACTCAGAAAATCTGTAGACATTTCTGTATGCAGAGGGCAATTCCGAAGGCCAGTAATGGATGCTTGTGATATTCAGGCCTGCAGTGGCACTGCACTAAAAACAGACTTGAATCCATAGTGGAAATCATTGCATGGGCTCAGGTACACTTCAGAAATCCCTGTCTGTCAACACAGTTTGTGGTCCCATTGACTCCATATGGACATGATCCAGAAACGCTGCCTTCTTTTCTTGGCCAAAGCCTGTTTAAAATGGGCGTCTGTGGTCAAATGATCAAAATGTAAATTCTTTTTGGAAACAGCGTAAGCTGTGTCCTGTGATCTGAAAAGGAGAGGGACATCCAGCTTGTAATCAGCACAGTTCAAAAGCCTGCCTCTCTGGTGGTATGGGCAGCTTATACATCTGAAATATCAGTGCTGAAAAGTATATAGAATTTTTCAGCAATGCATGCGTCCATCCGGACATCTCAACAAAATTAGTTTCCATGTGACATTAAAATCTATTGTTTAATCTCAAATAAAGTTAAGAGTACATGATAGATTAATTATTTTTAGCTGATTTGTTTTTTCCATAGCTTTTCATGAGTCTTCCTCCCAGCTTCTTATTTTCAACTTCATCTACATTCTTACTTTTCTTACCAAATCTTTTATCTCTCTTCCTGTCCAGAGAGGTTCTGTCCTCGGATCAAACGCTCAATATCCCCCCTGTCATTTATTCATGACATCCTAATCACCAATAGTGTGATCAATACACTGCCTGATCGATGCCTGTCATCAATAACAGCTGATCAATCCTGCCTGATGCTGCACTGGAAGCTCTTGGGGGTAAACAAAGTCCTGACTGCAAGAGAGCTCAATATGGACTTAGACTGAGAATATAGAATAGAATAGAATAGAATAGAATAGAATAGAATAGAATAGAATAGAAGCTTCACATCTGTATTACATGGAGTCAACCAACTACTGACACCTGTGAACAGGTATTCCAGCCCAGGACAATTGGATTACACTCCACAGTTCCTCTGCATTTTTTTTTTGTTTGGTCTCAAAAACAGCTTTTTTGATGTCACCCCCACAAGTTTTATTTGATTAAGGTCTGGGGATTGGGCTGGTCACTCCTCTACCATTAATCTTGTTGGTCTAGAACGAGGATGCTGCTCATATAACGGTGTGTTAGTTGTTGTTGTCTTGGTGAAACAGCCATTTCAAGGGCATTTCCTCTCCGGCATAAGGCAACATTTCCTCTTTGATGTATTCAAAGTGATCCATGACCCCTGGTATGGGAGAAATAGGCCTTACACCAAAGTGTGAGAAACATCCCCATGTCATGATGCTTGCAACAAACAATCTGCAGCCCCTAGACCCAAAAAGAAGAGTCCCAAAAATGTTCCACCATTTCTCTTCATGCCAGTCAGTGTGTTCTTTGGAAAAATGTAACCTCCTCAGCACGTTGCTATTTTAACAATGGGACTTTGCGGGGGGCTTCTTTATGATACCATATCTTCACATAGGCATCGTCAAATTGTCACAGTGGTCACAGGTAACATTAAACCTTCTTTGACCATTCTGGAGCTAATCACTGGCTGAGTCTTTGCCATTTTGGCTTTTCTTCAATCCGATAGAATGGTAGTTTTCCATTTTCTTCCATGTTTTCTTGTTTTGATTGTCATTTTTAAGCATTTCAGCACTAGCCTTTGATTTTCTGCACCTCTTAATATGGTTTCCCCTCTTGAATCTACTTTTAAATCAAAGTACGCTGTTCTGAGTAATGTCTGGAACAGAGAGAAATTCACTATAAAGCTCTCAATTTACCGGTCGATCTACCTCCCAACCCTCACCTATGGTCGTGAACTCTGGGTAATGACAGAAAGAATGAGATTGCGGATACAAGCGGCCGAAATGAGTCTCTTTCGGAGGGTGGCGGGGCTCAGCATAGAGATAGGGTAAGGAGCGCAGACATTCAGAGGGAGCAAGGAGTAGAGCCACTGCTCCTTCGCATTGAAAGGAGCCAGTTGAGGTGGTTTGAGTATCTGATCAGGATGCCTCCTGGCCGCCTCCCCATGGAGGTGTTTCGGGCATGTCCAGCTGGGAGGAGACCTCAGGGAAGACCCAGAACTCACTGAAGGGATTATGTGTCCTGTCTGGTCTGGGAACGCCTCGGGATCCCCCAGCAGGAGTTGAAAAGTGTCGCTGGGGAAAGGGATTTCTGGGTGGACTTGCTTAGCCTGTTACCTCCGTGACCCGGCCTCAGATAAGCGGATGAAGATGGATGGATGGATGGATCAACATTTGCTGCCTTTGTATTTAAATAAGTCCACCTGTTTGACACCTGTTTTTTTTTTTTTTTTTTTTTTTAACAGAATCAATGGCCTCACTAGTTGAACTCCACTCCTATTATTTTGAACACACCCCTTTCAATTAATGATTGACAGAATCGGCAGCATGCATGTCATGACTGTTGGGTGGGCTGGTTTTCTATTACTCTACTAGACCTAGTAAATTATTAGCCATGTAGAAATATTTCTAACAAAACTCAGTGATTGATCTGGTTAGTGATGTTTGACAGCTATTATTTTGAACACAACTGTAAATATTACGACAGTATTTTATCAAAATGATCAAAAAACTTGGCAGGTTTGTTTGAGTAATGTACCACAGTTTGCACTAAGCCAAATTGTCATTTCAACCATTACAACAGCCTTTCACATCTTATTTTAGTCAATACATGTTAAATCTAATAGTGTTTTAACTCCATCATTAATGTCCCTTCCATTACAACGATTTGAAGACCTTATTTTAAATTAACAAAGGGAACCCACCTACATTATTACTGCTGAAAATAGGCTTGAACAGTCATCATCACCTCTGTCATGTCAGTGACTTGTGCTGTGGGGCTGCAGCTAGATGCTACTGCCTTCTCTAATGAAGGCTCATGTTTCCCCGATGCCCCCCCAATGCCTTAAACAGAGATCTGTTGGACCTTTGCGTTGAGTTGATACAGTAATCCCAACATGTCACCCTGCTGGCAGACTCACTGATTAGCTAAGCTTAGCGAGCATCCAGAGACCATAAGCTGCTTGAATTTATGTCATGAGCGTATGTATAACTAGCCAAACATATGCATCACCTCCGCATTGACCTTATGTATCCTTAAATTAAAGTTCATTGCACTTATAGCACTTTTTCATTGGGCAATCTGTAAATTGATTAATATGCATTTTGCTACAGATCAGCAACTGTGGTTAGTTTCCTCTCCCAAGTGTGATGTAAGTTCAATATGGCCTCCAAAGTCCACAGGAGATTATTACTCTTAAGTTAAATGGACCTGAAAGTGCTTGTACTTCATACCGCTGAGTGTGTGTTTGTGTGTGTGTAAGCGAACAAGTGTCAGCTCTAATGGCTGGGCTCCAAGCTTTAAGTTCAGGTTTTAATCCACTTTCTCTGACACAAAAATGCAATGCAAGACTTTATATCTTACTTACTGTATTTAAAAGTTCAGTGCCACAGAAAGGACTTTAGAAACGGCAGGTTCTCTTTCTGTATTTCCTTGCGTCACATTCATACATTAACATACATTCATACCTGGTAGCTGCCCAGTGAAACCACAGTCTGCGATGGTTTTCCAGCCAAGACACTCCAGGGGAGAGGAGGCGAAATTCAATACAAGTTCCTTAAATTTGCACATTGGACATATTCCTCTCTAAAAAGGTGCGCCCTTTTTAACACCTCACACTCTCCTTGCTTTCTGCCAAAACCATAAAGTCATATCAATCAAAGCTGACGGTAAAATAGTCTCTTCGCCCGTTAAAATGTTTTCCACTAAATTGCTTTGACCTACAAAGTGAATCATTTAACTTTTTTTTCCTCCTGCCAAAATTTGGAGTGACTCAGACTTATGAAAATTGTTCTTTTTGTCAACCTTATTCCCTTTCTTCTCCACCTTCTTTCCGCTCCTTTATCATCCTCTTTTTCTGTCCCTATGTTTGCTTTAACTCAAATTGCACACTTGTCTTCCCTCCATCACTCTTTGCGCTCTCCTTTCATCTGTCATCACATCCTTTTTCGCCATCCTCCTAGCTAACAATTTTGCTGTCCCTTCATCATTTTTCTTCTTCTTGTTTCTTTATGCTATCATTTGTCTTTCAGTCTTTTGTCTCACCCTCTTTGGTCTTTTCATAGATCTTTTTCCACAATCCGTCTTTTCTTTTGTCCTTTTTTCACCATCCAGACATCCCCAGCTTCTTTGGACTTGCTTTATGCCTTTTTTCCTTTATTTTTACTATTTAGCCTATTTCTTTTCTCCTTTTTAACCCCTTCAATCCATCAGTCCTTTTATCCATCTCTCCCACATCAGTTAATCTGTTAATCCTCTAGTTAGTTTTCATATTTCTTAGTTGATTTTTAACATGGACATCGATTTGACAAACAAACTTTTAACTTCCAGTAGCCTGAATGCAGTTTCAGTTAACATCATTTCCATGTCTATAATTCAATTTTTCAAATCAAGCCAGCTGATCTCAGACTCTCCAGACGCTCCAAAGAGACAATCTGACTGTCACATCTGTAATACCAGTCATGGAGGGAACAGAAAGAAAGCCTGTGAAACCAGTGTTATAATGCTGAAGCTTGTTGGCAAAGTCAAAGATGATATCTTCATGATTAACTTGCTGTTTAGCTGTGTGTTGGCTCGTTGTGTTGGCTAGCTGACAGGAAGTCCAGTGGGCGGACCGTTAGGTTGATCCAAAGTTTGGTTGAGACCACAATTTCAATATGGAAGCCGCTGTGGATTGACATCAAGAGCTGTTTGAGTCTGCCTATCGTCAGCAGACGGCTGACGTCACACAGGGTTTGTCCAATTCTTTCTACAGTCTGTGGCTGTGACGCTGCCTAGATGCTTCTCTCACAAACTCAGTCTGAAACAGGCGATAGCTATTTCACTGCTAGCTGTTTTGACCGTCCAGGAGGACTTGTCAAATAGGTGTGCAGGAGGAATTTCAAAATAAAGTGTGAAGATGACTGCATGGATTGATGTTTTGACTTTGTATTTGTGTGATTTTGATAGTGACACCCTTAAGCAGCATTGACTAAAACTATAAAAACGTTTCATCTAATCCACCGGTTACAGGGTGACATGGTCAAGAAGCTTGTCCTTGTAGTACTAGTTCAGATCAACTTTGGCTAACTATTGTTAACTACTATCAAAGTTGCAGTCTTTTCTACTGGATAAATGGTTAATGTTAAACTTTTGATTGACTGTTTCCTCCTCTGGTCATTTTTCATGGTCCCTCCTTTATTTCTCCTTTTTTCCTCAAATATTCTCTCTTTTTCCTCTCTTCATTAGACAAGGTGACTCCTGCAGTAAAAAGGCTCCAGCCCTCCATTTTACCACAGTAAGAAAAAAAAAAGTCATGACATTTTGTCCCTGGTGGACACGGCATTGATTTTCTCACACGTCTGTCTCCCTCTCACTTTGTCTCTCTTGGTCTCACTCTCGCTGCCCCTCTCTCTCTCACCTTCCATCTATGTCTCTTGCCCTTCCCGTCCCCTCTCTCTCTCTCTGTTTCGCTGCGTCTCCATCTATCCCTCTCTCTCACTTGTTCCCTTTCATGCTGCCTTGTGGCTCGTATTGTATCCTACGGCATTTATTGCACCCCTTCACACACACACTCTCGGACCCTCTCGACCCTGCTATCAGATTGACTGCTTTGCTGAAACTGCCAAGAAGCTGGCAAATACGATTACTGTAGGCTTCTGCTAACCTAAGGAGACAGGTATATGCCATACATCTGAGCCCAGGTGTTTGTGTGTTCTGGACTATACATTGTGCTGACTGCTGCTCCTGTCGTTCCCCTAAACTCCGCCTGTCAGTCAAACTGTACATCATAAAGGTAAATGCAGATTTGAAAGGATGGAAAGCACTCGGCCAAAGTTCCAGTAATAGGTTTTGTGTTTTCTGGTTTTATTTACGGTACAAAATATTGTGGATGCTTATCTTATTGTATCTAATCAAGTTTCTTTGTAATCTAATGTTAACTCATCATGCTTTGTCATGTCTGGCCTTCCCTTGCTTTGCCAGGAAAGTCAGCACATTAACAACACCAGCAAATGCGCAATGTTTGACATCTTATTCCTCTGCTTTCTTTTAAAAGTCAGTAAAACTATGACATGGAATCAGCCAGTTTTTAATAATCAACCTATGAATCCTTGAAGCACCAATTCAAAGGATACTAAATGATAAAAGCAGGTCTAGACCCTACTCATTAGATTATTTACAGGGGCCCAACAGAAATCCATCATGTGGCCGCTCATGGCAGATTAAGGTGAGAATATGGAAAGTGACAAATTCCAACAGACTGACAAATTATGGAACAAAATCCGGCCTTTGTATGGGTGATCTGGAATTACATGGACCCCTTACTTAAAAAAAGGTCATGGTCTTTTCAGGCAGATGCAGTGGTGCTTGCTGTTGCCAAGTTTCTCTTGCGCTTCAGTTTGGAATAAAGCTAATACCCTGGATTGCAGGATCTGCAGAAGGTGCATTAATCTGTATGATATTATCATTCTTAGCCCCAGAAGAAAATAAATTTCATTCACTGGGTTTAGCCTTACTTTTAAGAGAAACTTGTTACATTACACGTTTAAAAGTCATCTGTCACATAACCCTTTAGTGACTCTTTACACAACATGTAGATTTTATGGTCCAGAAGTACATTTACAAAGGGCCAGACTTAGTCTTAGCAGAAACTCTGGAGGCCGGACTTTCAAATAAACAAAAATAAAATTTTTAATTTTTTATTCCACTTCTAAACTAATTTTGGCCACTTTTCAACCGTTTGCCACTCTTTGACCCCTTTTTTGCATCTTTCTTGCTAATTATTGCCCCTGTGTGCTACTCATTAGCACCTTTCCACTACTGTGCCAGGCTATTTTTGCTAAATGTTTGGCACTTTTTGATACTTTAACCTAATTTTTGCCACTCTTTAACCCCTTTAAAACAACTTTTCCTGCATGTTTTATCCCCTTTGTGCCACTCTTTTATCCATTTTGCCACTTTTCTTGTGTTTCTGTACTTTTAACCTTTTTTTTTTTACATTTTTGTACTTTTTTTTTGCTAATTTTAACCTATCTTTGATACATCTTTACGTTACGTCCTGTTATGTGTAAATGCAGAAAAAGTTCAGGTGTTTCCATGTTTTTTATGCACCATTTCGTTTTTTTGCATTTCTAAAGGTAATGGAAACACAGCTAATGATGATTAGCATTTATTGTGGCGGATACGACAGGAATAGGCCGTGTTTATTAGCGTGTACTACGTTGTGACGCTAACAGACACCAAGCTGAGACAGTGCCTCTGATCCTACCCTCAGTGAGCAGACAGGCAGCAGGATACAACTCCCAGCAAGGTGGACAGTTGGCAAGGCACAGGCCCATACGGCTAAATGTGTTCACCAGCCAGCAACAGCTCTGCAGGTCAGTGGCAGGAAGGCAGGAAAACAGAGGCGGCAAACAGGTGATAACAATGTGCACTTTTGAAAAAAGTTTAAGGCTTCCGTCAGGCTGAGCTGTCATCAGCATCGGTTTTATGGTACTGTATGCCATTGTGATTTAGATAAATCTCAGGACTCAGCTGTAAAATTCAGACCAATACACTAAAGCGTCTTTGATAGTTAACTCACTTAAAAAGCACTCAAAAGTGAATTTAAAACCACTTAAAAACAGTTAAAAGACAAGCACTGGGGAGAGACAAACAGACATGGAGACGCTTGTGCTGCCTTCTTGGAACAAGGTTTTGGAATAAGCTGATACCAGACGAAAGGCAAGTGAGTTATGGATTAAAACACACCCTTAGCAGGCAAGATGTTGTTTGGATAAGAATTTAATTTTAAGCCAATTTAAAAAAAAAGGGTAAACCAGTTTTATTCAAACAGAATCTGTAAATCAACAGTTAAATTCTGTATAACAATAAGTGGTGTTGATAAAAACACTGATCATAAAGGGTATTAATCGGTTGAAAAACTTTTGGGTATTTTACACGTCAAACCTATAACAGCTACAGTTTACTGACCTGCTGCCTTCTTTGCATAGATATGTTTACATCAGCCTTAATCCCATCTCTCTGTAACCTGGTAATATTTAAGAGATGTTCACTGCTGCAAGCCTCACATAAATAAGCTGTTTGTTTTTCTGAACTTCTCACTGTGCTGACTCTTTTTCAGTGTCTCTGTGACCAAAAATAACTTGCACTGCAGCCAACAAACTGCACACTAATCATAATAAACCTTTAATTAAATTACACTGTGTTGTAAGACAGGCCTGAGTTGTTCATGCTGTGTTAAAGACAACAAGATAGGTTTAAAAAAAAAACATAGCAGTTTAAAGCAACAGTCCCACAGCAAAACAGTTGCAAGTGGAGTTCAATTAGCCATGTGCAGAAAGTTCATTAACATTTACCCCCCGTGTTTCTGGTAAGTTCATTAAAGAAATGAAGTATATAATAAGTCACAACATTGTTTCATGTTGCACAGACCTTGCCTAAATTGGAGGTGTCACATCTCATTCAGTTCAATTTGGATTTTATTCATCCCTCAGGGTGAAGCCATTCCAGGCAAGCTGGTTTGAAGACATAACAATTAAAATCACGACAAGCAATTAATTCAGTAACTCAGATGCATTCCAAAGTGCCAGATTTGCATTCACCTGAAAGTAAAATTCAAATAAAAAAACCACACAAAAGGGTAGTGAGCAGCCATTAACAAAATAAGAGCTTCACACAATGACAATTCACGTTTTAAACATGCATTTTTTTCATTTGTAAGTTCATCTGCTATAAAAAAAAAAACAACAAAAACAAACAAACAAAAAACCTTGAGCATGACATATTAATTTGGGCTCAAACTTTCCATTTAAACCTGCCTTTGTGCTCAAAAGTGTTACTTTGTGCTTCAGTTTTCTCTGGAGGCAGACATCAGACATCCGTGAATGCATGCTTCATCTACAGTATAAGATCTGTCTAACTACAAAATTCTCTGTAAGGTATGCAAATTGATCATAAATGATGAAATATGACATGTATTTAGCAATAACACAATAACAACCCCCCCCCCCCCCCCAACACACACACATACATACACACTAAACTCACAGATACTGTCTTTCTAGCGTCCTTTCATCCAGTTGTTGTGACATCCTCACACAGAACAAACAATATCTAATTAATCACCCAGGGACATCCCTAGTTAGCTTCTGTTGACATCACAGATGGACAGATCTGCAGAGATAAGTCTACTCAGCCACACTTACTGAGTTCAATTATCTTCATACTTAAATCACAACATATGTGAGTCAGTCGTGCTGGAAGGCATATAGCTTTGGCTGGATTACACAGAAGCATAAAGGCATCAGATAAGGTACAGCTGTTTCATATGCCCTCACATTACACCTCAGTGGCCACACAGACATGCTCTTTATCTCCTGCAGCCATCGCGTCCTCCTATCTTGCTCGTTCTTTCCATCTGCCTGCCTTCTCCCTCTCTCACCCACTTTTTTTTTTTTTTTTTTTTTTTTTTTAATGTGATGAAATTTAATTTATTTTTCCTGCTGGATCCACCATGCTCATCTACACACAGGTACTGTTCACCTTCAGGAGGATGTTTGTATTCAATGCTTCCAACTAAACATCCATACACTATATCAGTGTGCAAACAAACAAAAAGAACCCCATGGCTTTGCTTCTTTACCTTTCTCTTTCCTGTCGTCCTCGCCTTTCTCTTCTCCCTCGTAAAACGCCTCCACACTTCACGCTCCCCTACCCACAATGCAGTGCAGGGTGGCCGTTTGTTTGAATTATGACTACAGCGCCTTTAGAGAGAGGTGAGAACATTGTGTCGTCTGTGTGCATGTGCACATACACACAAGTTTCCAGACTGCTCTCTGTCATTACAGATGTTTGCCTTCAGTTGTGTTCATATCTAAGTCAGTTTCAACAATCGACAGCAATACATCATGTTCCACATTATTATGCAAATGATATTTTTCTCTGATTTTCCTAAATATTAATGCAAATGACAGTCAGAATATTTTTCAAGTCATCAGCCATTAGAGCATAATTCAAATGTTTTTGAACAAACTTCATAATGACAAAAATTATTTAAAAAAAAATAAAAACCTCAAAATGCACTGTTCCACATTATTAAGCACAACAGCTTTTTAAAACATTTTATAGGTTGTAAAGAACTGAAAATGGTCATTTGTAGAAATTGCAGCATCGGGGGATCATATTTACAGAAATCAAAGCTATTTCAATCAAAACCATCTTAACAGGACAAGTTCCATGTTAACATAGGAGTCCTTCTTTGATATCACCTTCACTATTCTTGCATCCATTGAACTTGTGAGTTTTTGGAGAGTTTCTGCTAGAATTTTTTTTGCAGGATGTCAGAATATCCTCCCAGAGCTGCTGTTTTGATGTGAACTGCCTCCCACCCTCATAGATCTTTAGCTTGAGGATGCTCCAAAGGTTCTCAGTAGGGTTGAGGTCAGGGGAGGATGGGGTCCACACCATGAGTTTCTCTCCTTTTATGCCCATAGCAGCCAATGACACAGAGGGATTCTTTGTAGCATGAGATGGAGCATTGTCATGCTTGAAGAAAATTTTGCTACAGAAGGCACGATTCTCTTTTTGTACCATGGAAGAAAGTGGTCAGTCAGAAACTCTATATACTTTGCCGAGGTCATTTTCACACCTTCAGGGACCCTAAAGGGGCCTATCAGCTCTCTCCTCATGATTCCGGCCCAAACATGACTCCGCCCCCTTCTTGTTGACGTCCTGGCCTCATTGGGACATGGTGGCCATCCACCAACCATCCACTACTCCTCCATCTGGACCATCCAGGGTCGCACGGCACTCATCAGTCAACAAGACTGTTTGAAAATGAGTCTTCATGTATTTCTGGGCCCACTGCAACCATTTCTGCTTGTGAGCATTGGTGAGGGGTGGCTGAATAGTAGGTTTATACATAACTGCAAGCCTCTGGAGGATCCTACACCTTGAGGTTGGTGGGACTCCAGAGGCAGCAGCAGCTTCAAATACTTGTTTGCTGCTTTGTAATGGCATTTTAGCATCTGCTCTCTTAATCTGATGTATTTGTCCATCAGAAACCTTCCTCATTATGTCTTTATCTGCACAAACCCGTCTGTGTTCTGAATCAGACACAAATTTCTTCACAGTACGATGATCATGCTTAATTTTTCCTGAAATATCGAATGTTTTCATTCCTTGTCCAAGGCATTACACTATTTGACATTTTTCAGCAGCAGAGAGAGATCCTTTTTCTTTCCCATATTGCTGAAACCTGTGGCCTGCTTAAAAATGTGGAACATGTGGAAAAGTGCATTTTGAGGTTTTTATTTTTGAAAAAAATAATAGTTATCATTATGAAGTTTGTTCAAAAACATTTGAATTATACTCTAACTGCTGATGACTTGAAAAATATTATGACTGTCATTTGCATTGATATTTAGAAAATCAGAGAAAAACGTCTTTGGATAATAACGTGGAACGCGGTGTACATATATCCAGGAATCAAGAGAAAGGTTTGGAATTTTTGCAAGAAGGCACAGCAGCGTAATGCACCAGTCTCTACATATATAGGTCTGGATTTTCAGCATGGGTTTTCCATTTGCAGTGCATTTACAGCAGCTATAAAAAGTATTCACCCCTTGGATGATTTACCATTTTATTGATTTTTATAAATCAATCATGTTCAATATAATTGAGCTCTTTTCACAAAAAAATGTTAAAATAACCTCCTTGATGGCAAATTCAAAACAGATTTCTACAAAGTAATGATATGGAATGCAAAATAAGCATAAATATTCATCCCCTCAGTATTTAGTGGATGCATTTTTGGCTGCTATCACAGCACTGAGTCTGAGTGGATAGGCTTCACTCAGGTTTGTATCACTGGACTCTGCAATTTGACTCTGTTCTTCATTGCAAAACTGCTCAAACTCGGTCAGGTTGCACGGGAATTGGGCATGAACAGCACATTTCTAGTCCAGCCATAAATTCTCTATTGGATTGAGGTCTGGGCTTTGACTCAGTCACTCCTGAACATTCACTTTGTTGTCTTTAAACCATTTCTGTGTAGCTTTGAGAAGAATCTCCACAGCATGATGCTGCCACCACCGTGCTTTACAGTGGGGATGGTGTGTTTGTGGTAATGTGCAGCGTTTGGTGTCCGCCAAACACAGCATCTTGTCTGATGGCAAAAAGGGCCACTTTGGTCTCATCAGACCAAAGAACTTTCTTCCACTTGACCATGGAGTCTCCCACATGCCTTCTGCCAAACTCTAGTTGAGTTTCAGTCTGAGTTTCTTCAGCATTAGCATTCTCTTTGCCACTCTCCCATAAAGCTTTGACTGGTGAAGAATTCAGGCAACAGTTGTTGTATGCAGAGTCTCTCCCATCTCAGCTGCTGAAGCTTGTAACTCCTTCAGAGTAGTCATAGATGTCTTTGTGGCCTCTCTCACTAGTCTCCTTCTTGCATGGTCACTCAGTTTGTGAGGACGGCCTGATCTTGGCAGATTTACACATGTGCCATATTCCTTCCATTTCTTGAAGATGGATTGAACTGACCTCCAAGGGATGTTCAGTTCCTTGATTTTTTTCTTTACATTCATCCCCTGACTTGTACATTTTAGTAACATTTTCTATGAGTGTTCTTTTGTCTTCATGGTGTAAAAGTAGCCAAGAATCCTGATTAACCAGTGACTGGAACTTCCAGACACAGGTGTCTTTATTCTACAGTCGTTTGAGATGCATTCACTACACTCAGATGATCCCCATTTTACTAATTAGGTGACTACTAGCATCAACGCTGACCACTGTTTAATTAAGGGGGGGTGGGGGTGGGGGGTTGTGGTATGTACGCATCAACCACGCATGGAAAAAGTAAGTCTTGAGTGGAAGTTTATACCCTATCTGCTTTTTTTTTCTGCAGAAGAACTGGGATCTGTTCCCAATGGCTTATGTTGTTAGTGGTGGCACTGTACAGATGTCATTCTATAGGTTTTTTCTCGTCCATATATACTCTGCCTTGCATAAATGTGGAGAGTTATGGGGGTTTAGAACGACGACTCAATTAGAAATTGTTTCCTCAGAGTTCCGTCATTCTCTATGATCATCATCTCTTAAATGGCAGGATATGGCTAATTCTTTAAAGGTTGTGTCTGGAGAAAATGTCAATAGCTTTGTCTATGTTGTGGCATTTTTAGCTTCCTCTAACAGTTGTATATTTCATCTCAGTTATGTGATTTGTGGGTTTGTGTGGATGTTAAATTGACTTGAACTTCCATTCAAGGAGACAACCTTCAAAGTGTAGTTTTTGCTGGAGAAGGACAAACTACTTTTTCTTGTTTGTCCAAGGTTTGACTTGACCTTTCACACTAAACAAATATTTCCCAATCTTTTACTGTTTTTCTTTGCTAACAGAGTTACAAAATAATAAATTCTCTGCAAAAAATGAACATTTATTCTCAATCTGTTCGATCTGATTTGCAAAACAGACTGAAAGCCACTTGATGTCCCTGACAGCATGAATGAATGTTGAACCTAGCCTAATGGCTTGGACTAATTATCATGTGGAAATATGACACGACTTCCAGTATCCTTGAATATCACTAAAAGCACACTCTCCATTTGCAAGTCAAAGTTTGTATTTGAAAATGTAACCTTGTAGAGCTGTGTACAGTTCAAGACTAAAGGATGAAGGGCATGAGTAATAGTTTTATGGGAATCATCATCAGCACATCAGGAAGTCCTGAGTTTGACTGGGAGATAATGGATTGTTAATCCAGTCAATACCAAATTCTAACAAAAGTCCTCATGGAAGTTTTCATTTAACCATCCATTTATCATGCATTATCCCGCTTGGGGTCACTGGGGATGGAGCCTATCCTTGCTGTCATTGGGCGAGAGGTGGGGTATACCCGGGACTGGTCGCCAGTCACCAGCAGACACCAACAACCAGGTACTCACACCTACGGCCAATTTAGAGTCACCAGTCAACCTAACAAGCATGTCTTTGGTGATGGGACAAGTACCCAGGTAGAACTAACACATGCACGGGGAGAATATGCAAGATCTGCAGAGAAAGGCCCAGACTTGGAAGCAAACCAGGAAACATCTTGCTGTGAGGCATATTGAGATAGAACACCCAATGTATCACTCTGATTGGGAAGAACTTGATATTTGACAAATCTGGAAACCCAAGGTTGTCTTGCTTTTTCTTTTTTATATTCTAATAGCAGCTAAGCTATTTGATTTTGAGGCAGGATAGTATATACAGGCCCAGGCAAAATCACTTTTGTAAAGGTAGACATCATCGCACTTAAACAACTTTAAACACAATAATCAGTATGTGAACTTTAGGCTTCTTAATAACATCTTTCCAGCTTGATATCCCATTTTGAGGAAGATAGAAAGTTATGTGACCCAGCTACTGCATCCTCCTTTGCTCCCTGCATGTGTGTGCTCCAGATGGTAGCAGAGGGAAGCACTGAGTCAGTTTGCCAATAGGCCTTATAATAGACACGATTAAACACACTAACTAATTATATGAAAGGAAATTAAATTGTGAACCCCATCTCTATCATTTTTAATAAACAGCCATGATTTGAACACACAGAAAAAGACACACACTGGGACTATGAACGCACACTCACGCAGAGACACAAAGTACACCCTCATTCCAGATTGATACCAATCATGTCACTGCTAATCAGGGTGCTTGGTGAACAAAGCTGTCAGAGGAATCCAATCATATCACAGATAATGGAATCGTTTACCGTGGACGATGATGGTAGATGAAGTACATGGCCACCAATATAAATCCACCAGTTATCCTCAGTTCTGGTTACATTACTGATAGAAGGTCTCAGACTGGCTTGTTCACGATGGCACCATGCCAGACTATGCAACTAAAATCTTGTCCCATCTTGACCAACAGCCTGGCCATACTACAAGAGTGATCCCAACCGCTCATCAAATGCTGACGTAACCACTATTCCGTGACTCTGTGAAAGTTCACAAGTCGGTGGTAGGCGTCAGGATTCACGTTGTTGGTGTCGGGTCAGGTTATCAAAAGACAACGATGTAAGAAATGTATTGACATGCTTGTCTTGTTGAAATGTGGAGGCGTGTTGATTATGTCATACTACAAGACCATTTGTCGTTCCCTAATCACATGATCAGGCCTGACGTTTGATGTTGAGCTGCGATGTTGCAGCCAGGCCAAAATCTGTCAAATATGTGTAGTCTGCAGTATTAATTTCGTTGACTAAAACTATGACAAAAAATGTTCGTCAACAGCCTTTTTTCCACAAAAAGGACTGGACTGAGATTAGCAAGGAATACATCTTTGATGACTAAAACTGACTAAAAGTAAACATCAAAATCACTAAAACTAAAATGGGATTTATTTTTTTTTAGACATTCAAAATCCATGATATTTCTCCACTGTGGGTAAATCTGACAAATCACAGTGCATCTGTTTCTCTCCTGCCCCTCAGCTTCAGAAAGCTGGGACCCCAGGTTTGGCTGGTTGTATAGAACACACTTCCATGATTTGGAACCAGATTTAGGCAAGAGAATAAATGCTTGGACTAAAAGTAAAGACTAAAATGTGAGGGCTTGTTATGGACTAAAACTAGACAGAAATGTTTTTGCATTTTCGTCGACTAAAACCAGACTAAAACTATGAGGGGTAGAAATGACTAAAATGTGGCTAAAACTAAAAGTCATTTAATCTAAAGACTGAGACTTCAATTAAAAATCAGCTGTCAAAATCAACACTGGTAGTCTGATACAGCCATAAGACCCATTCATTAAGATATGCTGCTTGAACATACTGCAGCCTCAAGCTAACATAAAGCAATCACTTTGTGTTACAACCTGTAGCAGATAACACCAGAGCACATCTGACACTAACAACTACACTCCTACCACAGCTACTTGTAGTGTACGGCTGTTACTTGTTTAATAGACAGGGTTTATCTGTGAGATGACCTGTAAAATCGCTATATTGAATGCTAAGACATATGAGGAAAATCTACAAACACCTAACCTTGCAAAGCAGATGGATACGCCCATTTCCTTGTTTCCCAATGGCAAAACCATCTTGCAAAGCTCCCATCTGAACCGTTTGGGCCCGGTTAGAAAGTGACAAGACCAATCAGCAACGAGGGGCAGTATTTTCAGGTGCAACAGAGTCTTGACGTAAACAAGCAGCAGCAAGAGCTGGTGCAGTTATGGAGGAAGAGATTAGTGTGGATGCTGCTAAAGCCCCAGTTTTATCAGAACTTGACAACATTTCTTTGTTAAAAAAAGAACAAGAACAGCAGTGAGTTGTTTTCTTTTCAAAAACGACAAAAGTCGAGTACTTGTCTATAATCTCCACGTTTCGCATTATTCCTCAGTAGCTGCGCACGCGCAGCTCGATAGCGGCTGCGTCACGTGTTTTGTTGCTCTGATTGGCCCGTAGAGATGTGACAGACAGAACGTTCACCCAGTCACACTTCGAGTTTTTTTCAAAGCCTCTGCCTTTTCTCAAACGTTTCCTATTGAAGCTTTCCCAGATGGATGTGTGAAACACATCCATCTGGCGTGTCAGGTTAACAAACACCATCACTGGATAAATGTATTGATGTGGGCAATTTTACTAAAGGGCACCATAGGATCAATAACAACAGGGTTTTTTAAAATTCCACTATTGTGCAATTAAAACTGTTTTTATTTCATTTTGGATTTCTTGTTTGTCTTAAATTTTCTGTTTGGACACAGACCTGCTTTTATTTTAAAAGAAATTTGAAACTTTGGACGGATCCAAGAGGATGACTTTTACCTCAGAAAACTGAACTTACTACAGATTGAAAAGGCAATACGTGAACAGAAAAAAAATGCTGCTACAATATTTGCAGATGACTTTTGTCTTGTCCACTAAGCTGTCTGGGAGTTTTACATCACTGTGGCTTCACAGAGATGCTGCAGTGGCTTAAGCGTGCTAAAAAGAGACAATATCACATTCAATTAATCAGGATTAGCAAAAATGAATGCTCATTTTCAATGATTTTCAATCCTCATGATCAATGATTTTTCTACAGTAAAGCTTTGGGAATAGCTTAAATGTTCACAGAATAGAGATTGTAAGGTATGAAGAGTGTTTTCTAAGTAGACCATGTGGTTATATCTACAGAAGGATCACAGACATTTATTGGTGGATGAGATTCAGACAAAAACCTGCTGCATGAAAACTAAGTGTGCTTAATTTTTACCCTAACCCCCATCATATAATCCTCATAAACATGCAGAATGGTGCAGTATGGAGTAGTTGCTTGTCTTCATCACTTCAAAGTCTTACATTACACAGATTAATTAATACACAAAGCCCTAGCAGACCTTTACATCTTCTAAATAGTTCAACCTCAACCTCATATTTCATAGTCAATGTCACCAAAAGGGCACAAGTGAAAATAGAATGGCTTTAATTGCAGTCAACTTTGGCAGTACCATGTGTCTCCATATGGCTGATCAGGCTGTGTGCCAGTTTGCCTTACTAAAAAACAACATGACTTTTAATTACATAAAAAACAAACATGGCATGACCATATGTTGGTTTGATCCCTGGACTCACTATGTTTTAGAGTCAAGTCATTAAACAGATGCTCATGCTCAGCCCCCTTCCAACAAATAGCCAAAAAGAATAAAAACATTGCTTTAAGCAAGAACAAACATCTGTAATGCTCTTTTCTGCTGTACTGTATGAAAATAGGACTTTAGCTCTTCATATTGATCATCCTTGTGATTTTTACCAATCGTGCTCCATTAACAAAGTGTTGCATGGCAGGGCTGTAAATAACTTATCCCTAAATCCCCTCCCTGATATAATTGCATTGCATCAAATCAGATTAAAACATCTCATCAATCTGTGGGCGCCTTTAGAGGGTAGAAAATAATTATGTTCCCTGCCAAACCTGGCCTGTGGGCACAGAGTTGTTTGGCGTTTTCTGTCATGAGTCCAAACTGATCTTGTGCAAACTGTTTACCACCATCAGCTGGTCAATATCACATAGAAATGCATGAAAATGTTTTACTGTCTCTTAAGCTGTTTTAAATAAGCCTCAAGAAATCAGATCTAGTAAGGGTTATCTATATAAAACTTTTGCCATATTGGTGCCAACGATACCCAGTACATTGGTTGTAATTTCTCATTGAAATGTGCTTTATTTCTAGCGTGTGTACATGTGGATTGTGTGTTTGTGTGTTGATTGATTTTGTTTGTTGATCTTTTTTATTACTGAGGTGGCAGCTGTATGTGTCATGCACTTGGAGTCCGTATCGTAACATACTGTATCATATCGTATGTAGCGCATCATTCCATATTGTTGCACATTGTATTGTATCTTCTCACAACATATCGTATGTTACATATTGTTGTTCTGTTTCCTATCATAGGAATCTTATCTTTTCATATTGCATCACATGGTTTCCCATTGTAGTGTAGCGCATCTATTGTATTGTATCGTATCACATCGTACCATATCCCACCGTACTGTATTATTTTGTATTATATCACACTATATCATATTGTATCGTAGCTCATCTAATCATTTTATATTGCATCACATTAGGGGTGGGAATCACTGGTGGCCCTGCGATACTATATTATCATGATACCTATGCTACGATGCAACATTATTGCGATTTTAAACATTCTGCAATACACACAGTATTGCAATACCATAAATGCTATCTATACAGTTTTTCCAACAGTTTAGCTGATTTAGCATCAGCCTTGCCTTCATTTTTATCATATTACTGCAGTATTTTATTTTCATGCGGCACTCCTTGCAAACCCCATGTGCCATGCCCATGGTGTTCGTCACCTTTGCCAACCTCACTGGACAAAGGGTGCAACAGCATCATCAAGTGGACAAAAAGCAAATGATGCTATTCATCCAGTATCGTAGACTTCAGTTCATATTAGCAATTAATTTGAAAAAAAACAATACTTGGCAAAAGATATATCGCCACGCAAAATATCGTGATACTATGCTATATTGATTTTTCCCTCACTCCTACATCACATGGAATTGTATTGTATCATAGCACATCTATTGTATTGCATCATATCAACCGTATTGTCATATACGATATTGTATCAACTATATCATATTGTTTTATATCGCAGCGAATCATATCGTATTGTTTCATATTGCATTGCAGGGTACCTTACTGTGATGTATTCTATCGTAGCACATGCATTGTATCATATAATATCGTACTATATCGCACCGTATCGTTTTGTTTCATTTCTTATCTTATTGATCTTATCACACCATCGAATATTTTTGTATTGGATCTTACTGTTTCAAATCACATGGCACCATATCATATTGTATTATTTTGTAGCGCATCTATTGTATTGTATCATGTCACATCATATTGTTTCATTTGGTATCATATCATCTCTTATTGTTTCATATCATAACATAACACTTCAAATTATATTGTATCGTTTCGAATTATATCAAACTTCTTGTCAAAAATATGTTTTTTACTTATTGTCATCACTTTTTTTGTTAATTTCCAAAAAAACATTTTATTCTAAAATCTGAAGGCAATGAGTGGAAATAATCTGATCACAGTTCAATCTATATCAGTTATAATATTTAGATGTTACTAATCTTGTTTCCAGACACTCTTATATCTTGGAAGAAATTGTATTCAGGTATGTGTCAGGTAAATGTTATGTGTAAAAAGTTTATTGAGATATTATTTTACTAGGAATTAGATTGGATCATTGTGTTTCATTTAGTGTCTTCTAAATCAAAAATGACAGTTAGATTAAGGTCTTGGATTTCTTTCTTTTCTTTTTTTCTTCAAAATTTTTAATTTAAAATCACTATTACTATTTCAGATGTAAAGTCAGAAAAGCTCAAATGACATTGAGGAAATGGATGTTAAGAGCAGATTGCAAGATCCCAATGAAGATGGACTATATTTTTCCCTGTATGAATTTAAATCCTTCCATAAAAAACAACATAATAGTTATTATAATTGCTACTTTGATTTCATTTGTGTGATTTTCTCTTTTTCCTCTGTTTAACCTTCTCTTTTGTTGTAGATATTTGTGTTTTGGTCCTTAAAATAGCCATTTTAAAGCCTTTAGAGCCTTTGTCAACAGAAATAAGCTAAGATCAAACTCTGTGTTTGATTTAGTTACACATGTGGCCAGAGGTGAGGTATACCCTGGACTCATCATCAGTCAATCACAGATCTGACAAATAGAGACCAAAAATAGTCACACTTACACCCATGGGACATTTAGAGTCACCAATTAACCTAACAAGCAAGTCTTTGGACTGTGAGAAGAAGCCGGAGTATGGTAAGAGAAACCATGCATATGCAGGGAGAACATGCAAACAGCACCCAGAAAGGTCGGTCTGCCTGGAATCCAAACCAGGATCCTTCTTGCTTTGAGGCAACAGCACTAGCCCCTGTGGTTTGAATCTCCTGTGAAGTCCTGTGAGTTCTCTCCAGGTACGCTGGCTTCCTCCCACATTTCAAAAACATGCTCCCAGGGTAAACTGGTGGCCCTGAATCGCCTGTAGGTGTGAGTGTGGCAGCTTGTTTGTCTCGGTATGTCAGCCTTGTAAATGACAGGCGACCAGTTCAGGGTGTAACCCTGCCTCTTTCCCAGTGACAGCCAGGCTGACTCCAGCCCCTCCTGAATGGGATAAGCAGTATGGATTATGGATGGATGGATGGATGGAAATAGATACATAAATTAACATTCACTTCACTTGCCAAAAGAAGACTTTTTTACTCTTCTGATGATTTTCTATGTCCACTGACTTGGATATTTTCACACTTATTTTCTCAGCAGTAGCCTTTCTATGATCGCTGCACACATATTGAGTTGCAAACTTGGAATATACTGTAGTAAATACATTTTCCACATTCTCTGAAGACTCACATATAGATTTCAGATTGTTCTCAAACTCCCACACAAACATGTACATATAAAAACAAACCAACAAATAAGTTCCTCCAGAAGCCCTGATGTGATTTGTGGCACTAAACAGAAGCAACAGAGATCCTGCTTTGGGAAGCACCTTCCTCTGGGTTAAAACGCTGACATGACGGATCAAACAGCTGCAGCAGACACAGAGAAGGAAAGAAGGAGGAAAAGGGAGAAGAAAGGGAGATTTGAAAGGTTGATAAAAGGAAATGGGGAGAAGAAATGGATTAGCAAAGGGTAGATGGGGTGTGAGGAGAGAAAAGGTGAAGGGGAATCAGGGATGAGAGGGCACTAGAGGGAGCAAAAAAATGGATTATGAATGGAGGGAGAGGGGCAGAACATGAAAAATGGAGAAGATGGATGCTCTGAAACAAGGGGAGAAAAAAGAAAGAAGTCCAAGAAAAAAAAGGATTAGGGATGGAGGGAGAGATGAGACGAGGAAAGGGGACATGGAGGAGGAGATTGAAGTGGAGTGATATGCTTTTATCTTGGAGTGTCTGGGGAGTGGACACTAAGTAGCAGCGTTTTGTGAGTTTTCATGTGTGTTTAGGTATTTTAGACTTGTGGTTGGTGTCATATTTGCTTCCTGAGTGTTTCTAACAGTGGAAATGACACTTCTCCCTCCTGGTTAAGATAAAAAAAAAACAAAAAAACACGGGAATCACGGATGAGCAATTCATTGAAATTTAGATTAAACTGCAACATTGCCTAATTTTGCAAATGGTGCAATACATTTTTAACTTGAATTGCATGTCTAAGTACCTGTTCAATACAGTTTATTTTTTGCATCAGAGCTATAATGCTCTACATATGCAAGCATTCAAGTGCCTTTTATAGAAACTGATAACTAATAATAATAATAATGATAATAATGATAATAATAATTAGAGGTGCTGTAAAAAATCGATTCCTGTCAGAATCGCATTAATTGATGTCTATGATTCTGAATCGATTCAAAATGTCCAAGAACTGGCCCACTGGTTTGAGGTCTGCAGATTTCCTCCATTTTAAAAATGTAAACATAACCCTAAAGATTTAAAATATCCTTGTTAAGTCATTACAAAACATAAAAAATTAAAATAATTAGATCAAAAGTCAGGAATGTGGTAAAATACATTTGTTTTAATTTCATATTCTTAATGTTTAGATTTATGATCATTTCTGCTTCAGCCCACACAGTCTTAAATATTTTATAATTCAAGCACAAATGACTATTTTCTTCACCATTATTGTAATAAATGGACTAAAAACACTGCAAATATGCTGGAAATAGACTTACTTTCAGCAGATTTTTTTGAGCTTTTTTAATGCCAGTACAATGCAAAACAGACTGGTGTAGATGCTGAAATGATAATCTCTTTATATGAACTAGGGAATGTATTGTGAACCAGGAATCAGTCAAAAATTGATTCTGAAACGAATCAAGACCCTCAGAATTGTAATCAAGTTGTTTGTTGAGATACTAAAAGATTTACATCATTGATAATAATGATTATAAATAACTTTCATATAGCACTTTTAAAAACAAGGTTGACAAAGTGGACTTGGACTTGCAGAAAAACCAGACAGCAAAACCCAAACAAGAGATAAAAACAGAAAAACAAAACCGGACACCCAGACAACATGAAGAGAACACTCAAAGGTAGAAGAACCTTCATTAAATAAAAATCCCCAAGACATTATAAAAACTAAGACGTCACATGACACCACAGGAACCCATGAACTCCAGGCCAACACTGGAACCAAACTACAACACTTGAGACCAGAGAGGACCAAAGACTAAAAAGGAAGTTAAAAGAAAAACAATAAGAAAGGTGAAGTAATAAAGGAAAATGAAAGCTAAAACCAAAAATATGAGAAAGGGGAAATGCTAAAACCAAGCATTAAAAAGAAAAAACAGATCAGCTAAAATTAAAACAATCAGATGAATAAATCATATTAAAACACACTAATAAATAAATAATTAAAACCATAATGATAATAACAAGGAGGAGATAAAAAGGAAGGGAAAAGAATGAAATAATAAGAGGGTCTAAAGACTTTGTATGCATGACGCATCCACAGAGTCAAAAGTGCCCATGCCAAATTTTTAGAGACCTGGGTGAGCCAGATGTCAAATATGCTACAGATGTGATTTTTGAAGACACTGCCCCCTAGCTTTGTGAGAATATTGGTTTGGGGCAAGGAGGAGGCGGGTGGTTGGTATAAATGCACCAGATGTTTCAGCATCACGATGCGGTGTCAGTTTGTGTCTGCGTGGCTGTCCATGTGGAAAACATAACTGAGCCTTAAGAGGATGGCATCACATAAAGGCAAGTCTATAAAAGTGAGTTTTGAGAAGTGATTTTAAAGATGTTACTGATTCTGCACACTTTATCTCATTGGGCAGGACATTCCAAAGTCAAGGGACGCTGATAGAAAAGGCCCTATTATCTTTAGTGTTGAGTCTCGACTTTGGAACAGCCAGGAGACTTAGAATCTAGGCTGGCCTGTAGGGAGTTCTGATTTACAATAAGTAGACAAAGTGCTTTAAAAGTAATAAGTAAAATTTTAAAATCAATTGTAAAATTAATAGGAGGCCAATGCAGGGATGCTTAAATTGGGATGATGTGATGTAATCTGTTAGATGCCATCTAACCATGTCAAAAAAAAATTTCCTACTTTTCTTGTTTTTGTTTTTTGCAGCACTCGTTTTTTAGTTTTGGAACTTAGTTAACAAAAATTCCCCCACTTGTTAAAGTGAATATGTGCATTCTGTTATTGGAAAACCAGAGAGATGATAAAGACAACAAAGGTGGTAACAATAGTAACAGTAAAAAATAATGGTATTGAAGACAAACCAACAATTAATAAATAGACAGATGAATAAATAACGGACAAAAAGTAATTTTAATAATATAAAAAATATATAGATGAAATAAATAGTAATAGTAATAACAGTGATACTACTACTACTACTACTATTAAGACTTAAAAGAGAGAGAGCAGAGACAAAATAAATAAATGAATAAATAGTTAATAAAAATAAATAAAATAAATAAGAAAAAATCCATCCATCCATCCATTTTCTATACCGCTTATCCCATTGGGGGTTGCAGGGGGGCTGGAGCCTATCCCAGCTGTCATTCGGTGATAGGTGGGGTACACCCTGGACTGGTTGCCAGTCAATTGCTGGGCTGACATATAGATACAGACAACCAGGCATGCACACACTCACACCTACAGCCAATTTAGAATGATCAGTTAACCTAACAAGCATGTCTTTGGTGGTGGGAGGAAGCTGGAGTACCCAGAGAGAACCCACACATGCACAGGGAGAATATGCAAACTCTGCACAGAAAGGCCCTGACCGGGAGGTGAACCAGGGGCCTTCTTGCTGTGATGCAACAGCGCTAACCCCTGTGCCACCATGCGGCCCAATAAGAAAAAATAACTAAATTGAAATAAATAAAGAAATAAAATAAATTTTAAAAAATGGAAAGGGGAAGAGAGAGAAAACAAAAAGAGAAAGAAAAAGAGAATATATTTATATTTATATATATAATTTATATATATATATATATAGAGAGAGAGAGACAGAGAGAGAGAGAGAGAGACACAGAGAGACACAGAGAGATAAAAATAACAAATAAAAAATAAACAATTTAGCAATGTTACCTGCTTTGAATTTACAATATGAGTCAAAATAATCACCATTAGATTTTTTTTAATGTTTAGCTCGAGTTAAATCTATCTATTGTAATGGTGGCTGTGAATGATTTATTACTTATGTTTAAAAATAGATGAGGAACTTTAAAAATAACTACATATTAAATTGCAGTCCCAATATTGGGGGTACAAAATCAAAATCAGATTATTTTTCCTAATCACTCAGCCCTACAAGAAATACTATGAAATGTTTTTCTCCTCCACCTGCAAGCATGCATCTGGAGAAGAAAAGAGGAGGAGAAGAGATGGAGGAAAAGATGGATTGGAGGGAGAAAAGGAAGAAAAGAGGGAGGGAGTGAAGAGGGGGAGGAGGAGAGGAAGTTCCAGGGTTGTTGGGTTCATGGATGGAGGGATGGATGGATGTATAGCGGAAGGGAAGAGGGTTTGAATACCTAAATGCTGAGCAAATTAAAGTAAAAGCAAAGGATGGATGATGGCGGGGGTACATGGTGCATTTGGGAGAACGGGAGGAGGAGGAGGAGGGAGGGAGGAAGGGTGGAAGAGTTTGGTTAAGAGAGAAAGAGGAAGAAGAACGGGAAGGAGAGGCAGAGTCGTGACTGTAGCTTGATTTACGGAGGCTTTCCTTTTAATGAAATTGTTTCAGTGACAGAGCCGGTAAAAGGCCCTTAATGGATTGGCTGGCCTAATGTAATGAAATTACTCCCTCTTTCACTACAGAGGGAGGAAAAAAAGAATAAAAGAGGACATGGGGGGAGGGGAGGAGGTGGTGGAGGAGGAGGAGGATGGGAGAGAAGAAATGCAATTAATATTTACAGAACAGACAAGCAGGGTGGGCTTTAGGAGCATTCGTCTCGTCGCTCGCTCGCTCGCTCTCTTCTACCCCGCGTCTACCTCTCTCATCCCTCTCTCTCCCGGTGGCCAGTGTGCGCTGGGCGATCAGCAGGGGAGGGAGGTGATAGGCTGACGCCAGGCAGGCCACTCCAGCGCACTGGTCTCCTCTCCGGCGCTCTCCTTTTCCTCTCCTGCTCTCCTCGGGGCCGGCCACATCAGCGCCGAGGTGAGAGACTTAACCTGGGAGAGCGTGTGTGCGTCTGGACAGGGGATCCCTAGAGTGTGTGTGAGGCTGAGGAGAGAGTTAGCGGTGGAGTCTCCCACCTGCTTCTTTAAGCCCACTATCACCTCACACTCACACACGCTCATTCACGCAACCTGTCTCCTGTTAGTCCCTCCCCCAGCTGTGCATACTGACTCTCTCCCATCTCTGTCTCTCCTCCGTGTGTGTGTTTGTGTGTGTGATCGGTGCAGGCAACTGGACAGCAACCACATCAGCTGCATCGAAGATGGAGCTTTCCGAGCGCTGCGCGATCTGGAGATTCTGTAAGTAGAGAGAAAAAAACCTCCGGTCCTCTCACTCTGCCTCCTCTCCTCCATCTCTCTCCTCCTCTTCCTTTCATCCCCTCTCCTCCTCTCTCCCCTCTTGCATGTGCACTCTGTGAAGCAGGGACCTGTCCTGCACTCTTCTTCTTCTTCTTCTGATCAGCTTTGTTTCTTGTCTCTAATGCAGTTTCTCCATCCTTTAAGCTTATATTTCTAACTTACAGTTTCCCCTCTTCTCATGCTTTCATATCAGATCTAGAAAGGACACAAACATGTTGATTTTAAGGGCCTGAGCAACAAGGTTACTGATATTACATCTTCATATAATGCATTATTTGAAAGGTCATTAATCTGGCAAAATATGAAGTATCTCACAAGAAAGGAACCACTTTCTTACAGGAGACAATTTAAAGTTAAAGGAAATTAACTGCTACTACTTTTAAATGTTGTATTCTTTATTTGGCTCATGCTAGATTGAAACTTTGCAAAAAAGAGAGCTGGAATTTTTGCCTGCAATAACTACAAATCAAGTAACTGCAGATGTAAATTAGCTTGAAGCTTACTATAGTCATCTTCATGAAATTCAACCCTTTTTTCTTCTCCTTCGTCTACTTTTTATCTCATCTTTCTCTTAGTACATATCTGCACACCAGCTTGCCTTTATTACAGGAAAAGCTTTGACTTAAAGATGCTTTTGCGGGGGAAATGTAATTTCTTTCCATTCTTCCGTGTCTGATTTATCTTCCTCGATATCCCAGTGTTGCACATCCAAGTGCTTTTGTGCGTTTCTTGTCAGGATGAAGTGCAGCATACCTGTTCATTCACCAGGAAACACATTGTCCTTGACTTACAGCACACAAACACACAGTGAGGGAAATATGCATCTACCACCTGCACTTTCTCTGCGCCATGTGTGTTCACACACATCTCCTGTGTGCTTGCATCCAGTGAGTGTGTCTGAGTGCGTGCATGTGCGAGTTTGAGCGTCCGATCTGTCCACATTTTGAGAGCTGCTCGTTTGTCACAATACTCAGAGGTGTTTCTGGCTGCTGCTTGTGTTGTGAGACGTGCTTCTAGTGATCCTCAAGTGTGTTAGTCACTTTACTAGAATTTTTATGTTGCACAAAGATAGATCCATGTGCCAAAATATTAAAAGGTTATGGTGTTATGTCTTAATTAAATGAAGAATTAAGCTGGGAAAAGTTAATAGACTTGCAAGCTTTGGGTTTAGTTCTTGGCACCAGAATTGATCATTTGACTGCAGGGTTGTTGGCAATGCATTCATGTTCTGCAGAATGGTGCTGAGAGGGGAAAAGGTTAGCGGTGCTCTTGCTGAATATGTGTATTATAGAGGAAGTAAAGAAAATTTAAATAAAGACAGGAAGACTGGAAGATGACTTACCAGCATTGTTGCACCACTAAATGCTAATTGCAAGTGGCTGAATTCCAAAGAGAGACACCCACACATACTAGCTCCTAAT
Organism: Cheilinus undulatus; assembly: GCF_018320785.1. NCBI lineage: Eukaryota > Metazoa > Chordata > Actinopteri > Labriformes > Labridae > Cheilinus > Cheilinus undulatus. Next base: position 38,555,858 of record NC_054874.1, read on the forward strand.
GATCAGAGTTGAAGCTGATATTTAAACACCTGGAAGGTGTAAACTGTGATGGGTTTTAACACAATATGGGCTTTTTGTGTCAAATAGGCCTGCCATTCTCAATTGTGAGTCACCAATACATCTTAAATAAGAAATCACGACCATACTTTCCAAAACACTTCAACCAATCAGGTTTATTAATTGAAAAATAATGCAGTTTGGACCCTATATGGAACTAAACAAATGACTGAACAGGAGTAGCATGCTTAAAAAGCACATCCTTCAAAAAAGCTTCTGACATGCATGCTTATGTTCCATTTCACTCCATTTTTTATTGTTTTAAGAGATCCGGGAAATTAACATATCATCAGAAAACAAGATTTTTTTAGCCCAAGATAAAAGGATTAAGTAGGAAAGATCTTAAAAAATGAGTTGTAATCACAGCAAAACTGAGGATAATAGAGTATATGGAGGTAAATTGGCTTAGGGCTTCCATATATCATAGAGTTTCCACCAAAACAGCTGTGCACCCCATCAGTTGGGAACCACTGGATTAGACAACCTTAAAATGAAAAGAGCTCTAATTGGCTGCTGCTCCAGCAAACTTGTGCCATTATCACATAAAGATATTGTTTCCATAAAGCAACCTTGTAGGAGACTGACCAGACAGTTATATTAAATGTTCCAGCTTTAAAAGATTAAAAATCTTAATTGTTTACTTGTGATTAATGGCACCCTTTTCATTGCATTCTAAAATTCCACTATTTTGCATGTAAAACTGTTTTTGTGTCATTTTGGATTTTCCTACTGTCTTAAATAAGGGTAATTGACTTCCTGTTTGGATACAGACCTGCTTTATAGGTAGAGAGAAGATTTTAATATGAACTTAACCCTGGAAAAAAGAACTTGCGACATTCTGAAAGGGAAACAAGTGAACAATTAAAAGTTAAATTTTAGATAACATAAAGTTCAGGTGACTTCTGACTTATCTAGAGATTTTAGACTGAAATAAGACTTTAAGGAGCGGTGGAAATGCTGTTGTGGCTTAACCAAAGTTGGTTAAAGCGAAAATAAAGCATGCGATTAATCGCGATTAAAAAAAATAGTGCACTGTTTGAAGATTGTAGTTAATCACAATTAATGCAGTTAACTTTGACAGTCCTCATTAAATGCATACAAAATATGCGGGAAGGTTGTCAAAATGTTTAACACCATGTGTTTTAAAATGTCACAATTTGTTTTTTCGATAATCTTTAATATTGGAAGTGCTGGAAACAAAAAAAAAAAAAAAAAAAAACCTGTTGATCCCCTGACATATTTTTAACAAAAAGCTCCACAAAAATCACGCTTTTCAGTATGTAATGTTACTACAGATGTACCATGACTGAATTTGTGCAATCTAGACAGTGTGCACAAGTTTTCCTGCAATGCTTGGTATTAAAAGTGCATATTGATCTAGTTTTGGGGGCTTAGGACTTTAATTTTTGTTCCCATGGTATTGAAACAGGTAGTGATGTTGTCTGACTTTCACTTTAACTCATTGAGTGCAAGCCCTTTTATAAAATGGAAAGTGGCTTGTGCCAGCGTTTTTGGCTATTTTGAGTTATCTTTCAAGACCCACAGAATATTTACTACTATGATTCTGAAAACACCAAATAGCTCAAATGAAAGAAGAAACTCTCTATTTCTTCATGGAAAAAAACTGTTTGTTTGTAGCTTGTTCCATTCTTGATTTATCTGAAGTTGAATAGAGGCTTGTTTCACCAAAAAGACCACTTTTTTATCTAGAAAGCTGAGAAAGAAGCATTTTTGTGAGAGTTTGTTAAGCAGAACAGTGATTTGAATGTCATAATTTTGCCTTCAATGACATAAAAGACATCTGAAAATTGTATTACAAATGTTATTTTATTGTAAAATAAATAACAGTGCTTCCAGTCACTGTCATGCCATTCACACTCTGGAAATGGACGGCCTTCACGGGACCCCCCTGTACACCCACATCCTCTTCTGCTTGTCGCTGTATGCATCCAGCTGGCGAGAGGCTGCCTTATTTCTCCGACGCACGGGGGGAAGGGGGCTTACGACATTCTTTAGCCTCTTTGCTGGCTGAGGCAGATCAATAAAAGCGCCGATCCTTGGATTCGCTGTCGTTAACTTCAGTGTCGGTTTCAGTGAGTAAGTGATTTCTCAGGCAAACGTTTAAAGTTTCTTCCAACGTCTAAGTTAGAATTTTAGCTTAGATTACCTTCGTAACGATCGCTCTGCTCTTTGAACCCAGGGTCTCCACCTCTGATGTTTGATCTACCGTCACTTCCGACTGTAGTGTTTGGACTACGTATCCCAGAAGACTCAAAATCACTCACAGGGAGCGTAAGAGTACCCCCTTGTGCCAGCTGCCGAAAAAACACTTTGACGTATATATACGTCAATGGCACTCAATGAGTTAAAAGCACCAATGTTTAATAATTTGAAAAATATGGAGTTTTTCCTATAGAAAAACACTATTTTGGGTGAGGAGGTGGCAGAAATCGTAATCCCATGCATAAAGAATCTCAACATGCCTTTCAAAATGTTTGACCTGACGTAAGGGAATATTTAGAGAGGCTTCACGCTACAGTCCTCTATGGTGAGGCGTTTAGGGTTCATCTGTTGCAGACCTTGGCAATGGGGCGACCTTGGCTGTGGGGGTGGGGGTGTTCTTTATTTCGTGGTGTGTTATTTTTAATTTTATCACCCTTATCATAACCTTTAGGGTTCTGATGCCTTACCCTGTGGGTTTTCCTTTGGTCTGTGGGGTCTTAAATTAAATTCATTCCCCTCAGATAAATGTAATAAAATTCTGCTTTTGTGAAAAATTACTGTAACATCTGACAGCAAGCAGAAACTATATGTCATTCTTTATATCATTCTGGTTCTGGTGTGGGCAATGTATTTCACTTCACCTCACGGCCAAGGTCGCCCCATTGTAGAGGTCTACAGCCAGATCCTCTTGAATTTTGCAGGGGAGATGTGTGCATAAATGCTTATTGTTAAGGTAGCATGTTGCAACCATCATCTTAGAGTGCAGGGGAACATGATGATATCAGCAGCAGAAAATGACCATTTTTAAGGAGATAGAGCTCCTCAAACTGTGTCTTTATTGGTGGGAGGTGCAAATGGATGCCATTCTCTAATGTATGGATAGTGATGAAATATGCATTTTTATAAAAGATGAAAAAATGGCAGACAAATTAATTTTGTTGGCTGTTTATATACCTGGCAGGGCCGCCTGAATATGATCTATGCTATTTTGTCATTATAACACTTTTTTGCTTTTTTTTTTTTTGTTGTTGTTTGAAAGGTGACAAGACATTTGAAAATGATCATATGAAAACTAACTGTCCTGAAAATGTTTCCATTCAAGATAACAGGATAAATAAGTGAAGATCTCTAGAAAACAATCAGAATGTACTAATTTTCCTGCAAAATAAAGTATAGGGATAGATGTCTGCCTAGGGCCTCAATATCAGATATTTTGTCTCTTTTTTTTTTTGTTTGTTTGTTTGTTTTTCCTGACCCACTGAAAACAGCCCCGTGACCCACTTTTGGGTCCTGACCCACCAGTTGAGAGCCACTGATCTATGTGTCAGAAACACACACACAAAAAAAAAAATCAAAAGAAGGAACTTCTGTCTTCTTCATTTAAGCCTTGTACTCATTTTTAAACACACTGCCCTCTTAGATTTGTTTCTAAATCACTAAGATTTGACAATATATGAAGTATTTTTCTCATGATCCCACAGTAAGCAGTAAAACCCAGGGTTTTTGTCATGTAAAGGCACACAGAGATTTCCGACAGTCCTTCTGTGCGTCCCCTGCTGTTGTAGGTGAGATTGTTCTTGGTGCAGTCTGGTGCTGCCTAATGTGTTCACATGAATGATTAAAGAGCGCTGAGGATACAGAGGAAAATGGTTCGATGCAATGGAAGCTAACACTATGGGCCACATTCAGTCAAAATGAAACATCCTAACAGCTTTTATGCAATCAAGTAAATATTTGAATTTGAAGGCTATGGTGGGAATGTGATGTCTTCTTGTTTTGTGTTCATATCTGCTAGGAAGAAAAGGTTATTTTACCATGTGTCATTCAGCCTGATATGATTCCCTCTTCACATTCTATTTCCTTTTAGCAAAGTTAGCTTTTTTGACTCCCCCCGCCTCATTTTTTTCTCAGCAGAAGTGATCGTGGGGCAGATAGAGGGAGGATCAACAGTGCAAGATACAACATATTAGCAATTCATAAGACTCTGACAGCTGAGTACTCTGCAGGATTTACAATTCACTGTAAATACACAGCCGTTCCCATTCACAGCAGACAGCATGACAGCACGCGGTATATTCAGCCAAAGTGACGTTTTAATAAAGGCAGGTGTGTGCGTGTTTGCATATGTGCAAAAGGGCATGAATGACAGTAAGCAGTCCTGCCGCTGGACCGATCTTCATTTCAAACATTTTAAAACACAAACACAGATGCACAGTTGTGTGTGTTTCACTCATATCTTATGCACACACACACACACACACACACACATACACACGCATGAAGACACAATCACACCCACACAGGCACAACCCCATCTGTCCGCCTCCATGGGGTTGATTTCGTGACCGCAGTACTAAATGGGGCTGATAGAGATAACAGTGATTGGAGGTCGTGTGACTGCATCATGAGGTAGGTGTTTGTGAGCACACAAGGTTGCACAAATGTTTCTTCATACGTGTGAATGTTTGTGCACGCATGTGAGCCTGCTCTGGCTCTTCTTTTGTAAGAAAGGTTTTATTTCTTACAGTACAAAAGTAAGAAAACTGTACAAATGCTTTACTGAGCAACAAGAAGGATAGTGTTGGAGGGCAGCAAAGGTAATTGCAAATAATCTTAAGCAGTTAAGGAAATAAGCCAAGATGAAATCATTAAAGTTTGAGTTCTGTATGTAGAGAGGGATACTTTGGTTAAACCCTTCCATAATGAGGTCTGTAACGCATTAATTCCATAACCTGACATTTCCAGTCTTGAGATTTGATGGTTTTCTATGTTGCTTCATATTTCGCATTAATGATTATCCTCAGGACCCCGTGTAAAGAGGCTGTTGTCCTCTAATTGGTCAGCCCAATTTGGATCTTTCCTGTGGCTCCTCTCTCAAATGACTCCAGCTCTATATTGCTCTATAATAAAGGCATAAAGCCCCAAAATAAAAAAGAGTGTTAAAATGTTTATTACAGTTTTTAAATATTTCAGTATTCTGAAATATTACAGCCATACCATCTTAAGCACATCTGATCTCTTCTGATCTTACAGCTGAACAGGCTCCAGCCTAGTTGGTACTTATATGAGTCTACCTGGGAATACCAGGTGTGTAGTCCTTCAACCTAAAGGTTATGGGTTAATTCTCCCAGCTCCTGCTGTGCCCTAAGGCAAGACACTTAACCCTAAGCCCCTCCCACTGCTGTGCAAGCAGAATGTTAATGTTTATTAGAATGTATGAATGGGGTTAGTTAAAACTGATGGCCACTCCGTTATGCATCATGTAGAGGGAGTGAGTGTGACCTATGGTGTAAAAAGTGCTTTGAGTGCCTGGGTTGAAGTTTTTGCATAAGAACACATTTTCATGTGACAGTAGGAGCTGGGGATCAAACCCCAACCTTACAGCTGAGACTGCAGACTCTACCACTGCACCACACAAGTACGAAAATATTAATCATTGTATAAATAATGATGTAAATGGATAAGATCAGTAAGTGTAAGTCTTCTCTTACATTCTCAGAGAGAGATAACATGCTGTTTGATGGAATAAAATACTGTATATCCATCCATGAACAAATACCTCATCCTATAAGGGCTCTTTTGATAGCTGCAGCCAATCCAAGATGTCTGACAAAACTTGAATCGTTGAATTGTTAGAGCTTGTATCAGCAGAAAATATCAGTTATAAACAATCAGACTATACAGGAACTTTATAAACTAACTCCCATCGTTTCCACATTTGATTCTTGGATTTGTCAGTCTGCGTATGAAATGTTTTCAAAGGTTGAAAGCAGAAGGACCTCTGAGCAGGAGCACAAGTGTCTCTGTGGATCAGATCGATGAATGAGGGATTAAAAAAGTTATTTGCCTTTTACCTTTTAGTCCCTTTCTTTCTCCCTTATTTTCTGTCCTGCAGCTGAGTGTTAATTTAATGTGTGTTTTTAGTTTCGGAGCAGGGGTGAGTCTAGGCTTTTTGGTTTGGGGGCCCAGGCTCTTACTTGTGCAGGGGAGAAGATTAAGTTTGTGTGACACAGACAATGGACATTATGCATTATTTAATCATTTTATTGTATGTAATATTTAACTTTATGATTCAAATTTCCTTTTAAAATAAATAAAAAAAAAACAAAAACGTAGTTAAAAATGTCAAGTGAATGTTGTAAATTCTAGTAGGACTAAAACATTTCTAAGTTGTAAAAATAAGTCATTAGAAAATGTTGTTAAGAGTAGAGGAGTTGTTAGTAGGTCATATAAATTGTCAATGTTTAGCTGGTTTGGTTAAATTTGGTGCTTTTTGTTTAAAGATGTAATAAATCTAAGTTTGTAGTTTAAAGTTGTTTTAAAAGTATCGATTTAGCACCGTATGGAAAAAAACTATGGCTGACAAAAGATGAAAATGAAATAAAAATGAAATTTGGTAGTTAATAGCAATGAATTGCATACTTTAATCGCATTTATACATTACACTTATTTTGCATTTAAAGCTCTTTTACTGTCTTAAACAAAGGGAAATTGATTTAATTATCGGATACAGATCTGCTTTTATAGGTAGATTGAGTGTTACAACATGAATTAATCCCAGTAAAAGGAACTTGTCATGGATTGAAAAGGACATAGAGGTCATAAGAGAACAGTTGACCATTTGGTAACATACGGTGTAGATGACTTGTCCACTGAACTGTCTGTGAATTTTTAAGTGACATGAGACATTTAAAAGCAGTGATGGTATATTTTACCTCGCTGGCTGCAGGGAGACGCTGGCATGGATTAGGGTTGGGCAATTAATCAAAAATTAGATTAAATCACAATATGGCCTGCTGCAATTTTCAAATCGCAGGTGCAAAAATTCTTTAACCTGAAATTTGTGTCAAAATACCAGTTTAAAATATTTTTTGCAGCAGAGATGTTACACATTACATATCATGCAATCATTCAAGTGCATTTTTTTAGAATAGTTTACAGAAAATCTTACCTTCTTCACTTTTGCACTTTTTTTAATGAATATGAGAATGACAAAAATGATCACTGCCTTCAAAAAAGCAATTCATATCTAATTTGCAATATGAGTAAAATTTTTTTTTTTTTTCAACTGTTCAGCCCTTGTTTGATCTAATATTGTGCTGGTTATAAAATAGAATAATTTATTGCTTGTAGTTGTTGGAAAATACATCAGATGAGGAGCTTAACAAACCATCGCACTTCAAATCACAATTGCAATATTGGGGAAAAAAAAAATTGCTATTAGATTATTTTCCCAAATCGGTCAGCCCTAGTGAGGATTAACCAAAGTGTGCTTAAAGAAATGATAAAGCGTGCAATTAAGGAAAAAATCAAACTCACTATTTGAGGATCATTGTTGATCGCGATTAATGCGCTTAATCTTGACAACCCTATAAAAAGACGGAAGGTTGGAGAGTAATGATTAAGTGTGCAATGGCCTTAACTCTTGCTGAACGCTCATGATTTATTTCACTTTTGGAAATGTGTTCATGACTTTGAAATCACTTCTAATTTAAAATATGTTACACTGTTTGACATCACTTTCAATGAACGACATGACTGATCGGCAGAACAGTGTGAGACACTGCTGGCTGTGACAAATGGATGAAAATGGGGAAAACAGACTAATATCCACTTAGATTGGAGAAATTTGGACTCAACAGAGATCTGTACTGTTTCCTAAAGACAAGGTAGACATTAGGAATTCATATGAGGTCATAAATCGAGTTTCCTGACTTAATGGTCCTGATTTCATTCACGAAGCAGAGCCTGAAGGCTCACAGCAACTGAATTAACTTTAACTTAGAAAAGTTTTGTAGTTTCTGTGTAGTTCAGCAATTCATTTACTTCTTTTCACTTTGCCAAAACCCGTATAAAGATAGGCGAATCTTTGACAAATTTTTTTTTTTTTTTTTAATCTAGTTCAATTTTAACACCAGTTAAACCTTAATTTCTTTCTAAAACATGACAAATTCACACGGTACAGCACTTAACTTTTATATTACGTTGTATAAACTGTTTTGACATCTGGTACGTTCGCTAATGCAGCGTTCACGGAAATAAGTTTAGCATTTAAATAAACAGAAGTCTGGTTAAATTATAAAGGCTACTTTATTTAATCTGTGATAAATACTGATGGGCTTGACTATTTTTTGGTCTTTGTCTATTTAAAACTAGCCGTGTTAATCAAACATTAGCTGTGAAATAAATTAGATGCCTTGTCTTCCTAGATATTATTTTACCGTATGGTTGATTGGCTCAAATTGAAGGTCTTAAGGTAAGAGTAAATGAATGACTGCTGTAGCTACTGTAATAGCCCGGCTTCATCTTGTATGTATGTATAAATGAACCGTTACAGTTCCAAACATTTCTATAAACATATTTTTTTCAGCTAAGGATCTGTACTGATCTCTGTGAACATTGTCAATATGTAGTTATAAAAAAGATGGCACTCTTTCAGCTGAAAAACAACGTTTACTGTAAACTCCCCACTGATTTCTGCCACCCTCGTCCTTTCTGGACTCACGCTGCTGTGACGTCACATGCATACCCTCTGTACTGTCAGTATAAGTCTTTAAACACACTTGAGTGTTTGTGTTTTCCTCTGCGTCTCACTCTTTTGGTATTTTATTAATAATGGATCAAACATGGGTTTTCATGTGAGTGACTGAATACGACTGTGTCTGAGACAACACTGTTGAATCTTCTGTGTCTCTCTCTACATATATAGAATGAATGAGTGCCTGTGTGGATGTTTTATGAATAATTTACCACTTACAACATTTTCATCACCATTACTGCTCACTTTTGACCTCTAATGCTGATGAACATGTCGTGACTCCCATATCTTTATGTGACTGCATGTCGGCATCAGTCTGATGTTGTTTTATCGGAGTGACTGAATGCTGGTCGGCAGACAAATGGAACCACTGTGTGTATTTGTGGGTGTGTATTTTACAGCCAGTTGTCTGTGTGAATGCTGATTTGAAGGAGCACTGCTCTGTGTGTGTGTGTGTGTGTGTGTGTGTGCTGCTAACGAATCTGCACATTAATTAATCCAGTCATTTTTAATTAGCCACTGTTTCTTGGTAGACCAGGCTTTATCTCAGCTGCTTAATATGTTTCACAGCAGAAGCATTGACGAGTCAGACGTTGAATATCGGGGCGTCTGGGCTCATTTTGAAAAATGCTAAATGGATTTGAGTTTGTTAGTTTCATTAATCTCATTATAATTGTTGTGTGGGAACATAGAGGGAGTGATGGGTTGTGTTTTTTCCCCTTAAATTAGACAACGTGTAAAATTAAGAGACATTTGAATGAATTTTAAATGATGTGTCATCAGAGGTTGAAAAACTGTCCATGTGGTGATTTGGGTGAAAGATGATATCATTCATTTTCTTAGACAAACTGATTTGATTGAGAATTAATGATATAAAATACAACACAATTTTTTTTTCTTTAATTCTACTACTACTTTTTCATGGAGAGAATTGTAAATACAGCTGATTTCATATATATATCAATTTTCTATGCAGTATATCACAGCCGGCTACTGATGAGTGTTGAAATCTAAAACATTTCAGAGTATTTTAAACTAAAGATCTTTAGAGTTAAAGTGTGTGTTATTCAGTGTTAGTCTAACCATAATAAGTTAATTAATCTACAGAAATATCAAAGACAGAGTTTCTGCTGGAAACTAAGTGAGTTTTCCCATCATGCCCTTGAGCATGGCCTTTTATTGGTTGAGGTGCGTTAACATGTGGTTAGATGTTGCCTTTTGTATAATAATCACTGTTGGGATTTCTTTGCTCCTGTTTCTGGTGGATTACTGTTGTTGTTAAAGTTAGATACAGGTGCACCATGAGTGAAGATGTCCACCGAGTTAGTCGCTTTCTTTTTCTTTTTTTTTCTGTGGCAAGGAATGGTTCATCAAAGGGCATTTTCTAGCCCTCCTTTTTTTTGCTATTGCTACTTGTTACCCTTTACATCTGGCTGTGTTTTTTTTTTTTTTTTCAACAAATTTTAAATCATTTAAAAATGTCAAAACATGTTAACTAGGGACATCCAGAATTTTATTATATGTTTAAAAATAAATTATTTAATAAAGAATGAAATTAATTTAAATACCTGCGTAGTGATTTTAGAAATATGAGGTTTTGACCCGACAGCAGCAAAATATTGAATACAAGGCGGCAATACTTAAATACTGAAATTTACACCCAAAGTGAAAGGAAGTAACACTGTTTTATTTGAAGTACACTTTAATGTGTAAAACAACTACAAAACTGTTAAAAAAAAAGGTAAAATAACTTTTGAACCAGAGAAGGGATGGGAAGGGTCAGCTGCTGGATTCATAAGCCAGATCCAACTCCCTGCATCCTGGGTGCCCAGGACCCAGTAGGTTAAACCGGACCTTGGGGGCAGCTATGTATACTGTGGAGAGGTCAGCTTGGAAGATACCTGGAGAGGTGGAGCATGGGCCTGGCCCGGCTTGGACAACAGGGCAGAGCAGTACAGGACCAAAGCACCTTACCGGCCTGTGCTTACATACCTGACCAGAGCTTATTGAGAATTCAGGGGGTCTTGAGCTAATCTCAACCGCTATTGGATAAGAGTTTGGGTTCACCCTGGACTGGTCTCCATTCAATCACAGGGAGACAAACAACCAGACATAATCACATTGACTCCTATGGGCATTTTAGAGACACCAGTCAGCCTAAAAAGCAAGTTTCGGTCTGTGGGGGGAAGCAGAGGTACCCAGAGAGAACTCATGCATGCACGGGGGGAAAACATACCTCCCCCACACAGAGTGGTCCTGTCTGACCCAGGAACTCTCTCTGCTGTGAGGCAGAAGCATTAACCACCATGCAGCCTCATCTAATTTCAGCAGTTTTGATATTCTTCATCCTCTTAAAGATGTATGAAGTGCTTTTCCATGTCACTGATTCATGGATGCTGCTCCCAAGAACAGCTTTTTGCTATTCTAACATGCTCTCTGAAGTTCAGAGTGGACTTTCTTTACAAAAAAAAAACACATTTTTTGCCTCCTGAAGAGGCTCAAGAAGAAAGCGGGATAGGAAGAATGGCATTTTTACATTCTCCATTTCCTTTGATATCCACTCTGTCCTCAGATAGTCCCTTTCTCCCTCACTTCCTCTTCTATCTCTTCCATGGCTGCCAGGATGCAAGTGGAGGATCGGTTGTTGTAAAAGCAAAGGCAGAGCTGAGCTATGATTTATTTAGATCTGAAAGAACTGCGGTTACTATCCTTGCCTTTCTTTTTTCACCAAAGAGACAAGAGAGATTTGGGGAGAGAGATGATGGGGATGGAGGGTGTTCACAAAATGGAAAAAGGAAGAAGGAGGGATTTGAAAAAAGGAGGGGAAGGAGCGTGATATTGGTGTTGTAAAAGCAGCCAGTTTCCTGGACATCATTTATTCATCTGCTGTTGGACCAGAGGAAAAGAAAGGGAGGGTGGAACAGGAGAGAGAGAGATAAGAGGGAGAGGAGAGGAAGAAGATGTGGAAATAGAGGTAAAGAAAAGGAAATGGAGAAGAAAACAGAAAAAGAAAGTGGTAAAAAGGTAGAAGGGTGATACCTGAGGTAGAAAACAGCAAATATGAGAGCAGACAGATAAGACAAAGGGACAGAAAAGTTGGACACAAAGGTGTTAAAGGCATAAGAGAGATTATCAGAGGATACCAGCACTGATGTGATGTAAGTGGTTAAGAAAAAAGGAAAGCAGTGATAGAAAATAGATTGAAAGGATCAGAGGGAGGAGAGGAGGGAGGCATTAATTATTGATGGAACAAATGTCTGACTGACTGACTCAATTTGGCTCTTTGTTGTTCCCAGACCACCACAGCTGTCAGATAGACTCAGGGCAGCGTTTCTCAAAGCGAGGGTGGAGACCCTGGCGCGGTAGTTTGTGAGTCAGTGTGAGGAGGCCTTTAGTTTTTGGGCCTGGGTGGAAAATACAGATATGGTCTAAAAGTGCAGAGATCATTTTTAATATGTTTTGTTTGATGTTTTTAAAGGCACTGCATGTCTTCATTGATGAAAAAAAGACTCCTTTTTTATTTATATTTTTGAGTTACCTCAAATATTTCCAACAGTTCTTAGCAGCTCTGACACGGGGAGTGCCAGTGAGCATGAAGGTTCACTCAGCTCTGCTTATAAAGTCAGACTAGGTACAAGCATAAAAGACACCGATCTAAAATACCCGCATATGGCGAGTGGTGGGTGCTGATTTTCAACCCTGGTAGAAAGGTGAAAAAGTATTAAGCCATTGCTACATGTTTAGAGAAATTCAAGTAAAAGGGCTGTGTCATTCCTTTTGGTCCAAAGGGTTTAAATACAACAACACTTAGAATTCACTGGGCACGTTGCCTTTCAGGGCCACTCTCCAGCTGTTCCCTGCTGCAGTGATTCTTAAATGGTGCCATGGGAATTTGAACAACCATATGTAATCACTGCAACTATACAACAACTAAGGATTCTGTAACATGTTAAAAGGGATTGTTATTTCTCATGGATATGAACGCCGTGGGCCTTAACATTTTGGCTTGATCTTAGGTGTGCCTATGGGCAAATAAAGTATGAAAACCACTAGCCTAATGGTTAGGTGTGGCCAAGCTTCTAGTGGGTGAAAACACAACTGGGTACCATGTGTTGACCTGTCAGAGGGCTAAATAAAACGACTCAGATTGTATTTTTGTGAAACATAAACCAGAAAACTTGCAGCAGCATAAAGACTTCACATCATTTCAAATCAGTGCACGTTAAAAGTAACGCGGCCAGCTTGCCCTGACTCAAGCTGATCAGCGGCCACTTCCTTTTTTTTTTTTTTTTTTTCTTGTCCCAAGCCCAACTGGCTTTTTATTTATTTTTTAATAATCTATTTATTTATTTGTTTATTTATCTTATTGGTGCAGATGTTTTTTTCACAAGCAATAATGATACAAATAAGATAAAGAGAGACATAAAACATAAAAAACATAAACACATGTATATATTTATATATATTTAAATGGAAGAGGGACATTATAGGGATACTGTAGTAAAGTCTGAATGACAATAAAAATAAAAAAATAGTAAAGATAAAATAAAAATAAATGATAAAAAATACAAAATAATATTGAGTAATGATAATAATAATTAGCACTAGTAAGAACTATAGAAACATGATATGTAAATGTACATGTCATTATGTTCATGTTATGAATAAATAAATGAATAAATAAAAAACAAATTACTAGCGACCTCATCCTTCAGTGCAGGGGTGTACATTTTCGCAGTGGAAGTGCAAAGCGCTGCAGTTTCTTGAGCGTCCACTTGAGGCTGGCTGTGCCGTTGTGAAATTACCTGAAAAGCCCCTTTTGTAACCAAACGGCTGACATCACACAGACTTCGTCCAGTATTTTCCACTGTCTCTGGTTCTGGGCTGATCTTGGACACAGTATTTTTTTAATTTTATTTTGGTGCCTCCTCCTCTCTCTAAGCAGCAGAAGCTGAGTTTGTTACAATGTTACAATGTTACAATGTTATTTAGCAGACGCTTTTCTCCAAAGCGACGTACATTTGAGAGCAAGAACAACACAAGCAATGATCTAGACAAGAAGAAACAACATCAGTAAGTGCCATCAAGTGCTTCAGGTCCAATTGGTGGCAAGTGCTGCCGTGTAGAGTTTAAGGCAGAGTACCTAAAATATACGTTGTTTATGGAGTTTTTTTTTTTTTTTTTATTTTGTTATTAGACAGCAACAATGAATCAAGGAAAATGTGGGATCACTAATCGCCATTCATTAGACTTCACAACAACTATTTACCAAGTACCAAGTGCTGGATCATTCCCAAAGAGCTGGGCAAAGAAATCCCAGAAGTAGAGCAGGACAGTGCGAGCTAACTATAGTTGGGAAACTCATTCAACCACTGGGGGCAGCAGTGGAGAATAGTCTGGCTGAGACTCAATCTACTACTGGGGACAACAGTAGAGAATTGCCTAGCTAAGTGCAAAGTGTTCTCTGAAGAGCTGGGTCTTTAGCCTTCTCTTGAAAGTAGACAGGGAGTCTGTAGATCGAATGGAGTTGGGTAATTCATTCCACCATTTAGGGACAACAGAGGAGAAGAGTCGAGCTAGTGACTTAGGAGCATGATGTGCTGGAAGTACCAGGCGCCTTTCGCTGGCTGAGCGTAGTGGGCGAGAAGGGGTGTAGACCTGGCTTGGAGCTTGGACTACAGTGAAACTCCGCCCCGGCAGTTTTCACTTTAGCAATCAATAGAGGGAGCCACACGCGTCAACTGCCTCACCTATTGTTGCAGAGAGAGTGAAACTAACACGTTCAGCCTAAGCAAAACTGCCAACAACCTACTTCCAACTGAAACAACCAAAAGCAGATTCCTCTTACCAAGTAGCTAAGTTTGTAGTTTGAAAAGCGTTTGTAGTTTGAAAAGCATGAACTCCACCAGACAAAGTTCTGCTGGTACATGAGATGGAAGCATTCCTTACAGTTAATACTAAAGAGAGTGAATTATTGTTCATTTATATTTAATATCAGTATTCTAGTGCTGAAGAGTTGGTAGAAAAGCTGTACATTTTCCCTTAACTGCTTGATGTGACTCCTAGACCAGGGCTCATGTTTAAGGCAATTTAAAATAACAATACAGTCAAAATCAGCCTTATCTCTGATGATCTTGATTGCTTTTGTGTGTCATACAGAGACATCAGTGTTAGTTTCAGTGTGCTTCATAACCAAAACTCCTCTCAGGACCTGATATGAAGTTTTCTGTCAATATTAATAAACAAACATCTTGACGAATTTTAAAAAAGGTTAAATTAGTCTCTCCATCTGATGGTTGAACTGAATATAAATGCTGGCTTCTTCAATGCATCAGTTAAATAGCTGTATCAGATATTGTCTCTTATAAAGGCCCAGTTTAAGCCTGCATATAAACCCATTTAAAACTGATTTCATTATTTGGTTTTGAGTCCAGCTTGACCTCTACTGCAGGTCATCTCTTCTCCCTCCTTAATATCCGTCCTGTGATTTTCCACCAACCTGTAATGAAGATAAACTGTGCGGCTGCCACTTTGAAAAATTAAAGAAGGAAATTAGCATGCTCTGATGATTTTAGGTAAGCTTCCAACGCCCCAAGATTGGAGGAGGAGGAGGGACTGGGACTGGCGAAGGGCCAGTCGATCTCTGAAAGTAACTTTTTTGGCTTGTCCATGAGGCCTTCTGGGCTGGTGTACTTACAAAATATTACCTACATGACCAAAATCACATTTTTGACTAACAGGATGAAGCCTGTCTGTTTCCTTTATGTCTGCAGTCTGATTGGAAATGAAAAACAAGTTTAGTTTTGTTGAGCTGAAAAGAAACAGACAACAGGCATTCTTGATGCAATAAAATAATTAAATGATGATAAAATGTTTGCAAAAGGTTAAGAGGTGCAGCGTGTACTCTGTAACTCAGGCCAAGGCCAAACTCTGTTACATTTAATAATAGTGGAGTTAAATGTTAAAAGTCAAGAATCATAAGCCTCAGAAAAACTGGGACATTACCCAGGGGTGGCATGGGCTGTCTTCTCAAAATCTGATTGGCCACCCAGACAAACCTTTAGCTATGAATGGATTTCTATGTATCCAAGAACAAGACTTCTGTGTGTCAATGAACCTTGAAACTCATTTCTCTTCTTATTACTGGATAAAGTGATTTGAGGAGATAAATCTTGTTTTTCCAATCTTAGATTTGCATAATATTGTATTGTTCCCCTCATTTTAAATGATTTTCTGATGTAAAAGTTTGCGTATAACCATTCTGCTACATGTGTTTGATACATTAATGTGAAATGTTAAAGGAGCTGTGACCTTTAGACTGCAGTAGCCTTTTTAAAAAGGTTTCTTTTTCTGTGTTTAAATGTGAATGTGTTGTTTCTTCTGAATGTTTGTTATTGTTCTGAATGGCATTTATGCAGGACTGAGAGGTGGAGCAGTGGTTAGCACCAGGTTCCTGGTTCAAATCCTTAGTGGTGTTTGCATTTTCATCCTGTGCATGTGTGGATTCTCTCAGGTGACCCAACTTCTTCCTATAGATCAAAGTCATGCTTGTGGTATAGTAGTGACCCTAAATTGCCCGTAGCTGTGAGTGTGACTGTGTATCTCAATCAGGGGCAGACACATAACTAACTTTACCCTTTCTGCCGTTTCATCCTGTCATCTGACTCTTAAAAATTTTAAGGAGTTTACACTCTCATTAAAAGTGTTAAATTTAAAGTCTCATGTTAAGGTGGCACGAAAGCTTTAAAAATATCATGTATATAGATGTTAAATATTTGTGTGAACTATATCGTCTTTTACATTTTCATTTTACAAACATCGATAACAACACATTTTGTGTCACTGTTGTTTGACCATTTTCAAATAAAATACTTTACACTTAAATTAACAAATAACATATTTGGCCATTCTTTGAATGGTTGTGGTTGGTAAAGCATGACCAAAAAAAGATAACAGATTCAAAATGGAACCGAATTATTAAGAAAATTATTTGTCTTCTTTTTTTTTTTTTCAAGTAAACTGTGTTTTAATTTTTATAAATAAATCTTAAACTTTATATTTTTATTTAGTACATATATTTTATATTATACTGTGCACAACTTTATAACTTATACGCTTTTATTCACATTTGTATAAATTTATAGAAAAAAAGTTTTCAATTTAGTATCACATAGCTCAGATGTCATTTGGTTACCTGATGCCCATTTAGAGTTTCCAAAAATACATTTTAAAATCCACCTAGACATTTTTGGTTCATAACACAGTACAAAGCAGTCATTTCAGGTTGGGTTTACATGAAGTAGTAGTAGTAGGACTTTCTTTCATGGATAAGAATTCAAAAGTGGGGAAAACATTGGATGTGGAGTCTCCCATGCATGTGTTCACCTAGGCCCCCAACGTGGCCAAATCCACCACTGGTCTGAGTGTATCGATACACTGAGATGATGATGGTGTTGCAAAAATACTCCGTGGCAGAAATTTTACGACTGACAATGCTGATACCGGTTTACTGCCCACCACTAGTCCCAACATGATCAGTCTCTACAGATGATAGTAAATGTTGAGCAGCTTTCAGCGTGTATTTCCAAAAATCTTGAAAGGTCTTTTCATTGGAAAGTATTTTTTTTTTTTTTTTTTTTTTTTGGAAAGTGTCCCTGTAATTTTTTCTTGAAGATGTGATTGTAACAAGATGAAAGAGTAGGTGACATTTGCTTGATCTATATTAAACCTTTAATTCAAAATGAGCAACCGATACTTGTGATGTACAATGTGAATTAAAACAAAATTTAAAAGAAAAAGTCAAGCATTAAAGCCCCCCCTGGCTATAAATCAGCCTCCCAGTCAAAAAACATCCCTGCTGTAGAGGATGCTGAATATGTGACAGAGAAACATAGCTAGAATTTGACCCTTTTTTCCTTCTGTAGCTGTAAATTTCAAACCCTGTTGTGTAATTAAAAGCCACACACCGAGCAGGGAAATGAGGAAACACTCATACAGCATCTCTTAACATCAAGCATCAAAGATGCCCTTTAACTGGCTCTCTGCTCTGCTGAGAGATCCCTCCTGGAAGGTGTGAATGATTGACACTGTTATCTCTCTGAGGTAGAGAATTCACATGTATGCCAGTGATTAGTATTAAAGGTTTGTCCTGTGCTTGCAATTATTAAACCACAAAATTAAGTACTAGAAAATAGCATGCATGTTCTCTTTGGCTCCTCGACCTGACTGCTTGACCTGCGAGACCGAGGAGTTCACGCTGTGGTTACAGAATTTCGCCCGGCCTTGTAAAACAAAACAAACGTGTGAAACTGCAGGAGTAGAAGGGTTAACTTGCTTGGATTTTTCTCTTTTTTGTACTTTCATTTGGATTTTTGTGCTTCTACCATGAGTGAGTGACCTATTTCGATACATGCACTTTATCAGTTTACATCATGTTTTTGAGAAGTAAGACTAAGATCATCTTACTTATTCCTCCTGTCCCTCTGATCTGTTGACGGGGTTCAGCTACACCACATTATTGCTATGCTGTGTAAATGATGTGTTAGCATCAAGCTAACAAGCTAAGATGTACATCTCTGTCCATTTGTAGAAACTGCACCCCCTGGAGAAAAAATTACCACTGATTGATATAGTAATAACAATAGGAAACAAAGTTCATGTTTCAGTGTTTATATGAAGTTATTCCCTCTTTTTTGTATTTCTCTATGATACAAATGAACTCAATAAAACACTGAAAGACTTGAGGGCACATCAGAGGAGAACTGGTCTGCGTTCAGTTCTGGCTTTCAGCATTAAATTAGCTCTGGCTGAGTTAAAACACACGCACACACGCTGGCACACACAGTCATTAGCCGCTGCAGGAGGAATGCCTACCATCTGCACCGACGTGATTGAAGAATATAAAAAAAAATAGGAGGAGAAAGAAAATGATGAATACTCTGGAATCAGGCGGACAGAGTGAATCGAGCTGCTCTTCTGCCAAATATAAAGAGCGTGTTTATCACATAATTACATTTCTACTTCTGCTGTGTTTATTGGCCTTACAAGTTTGAGCACACACAGCTTTGGCCATCAAAGGCTTCCATTAAAAAAAAGGTGTAATCAAAGCATTAAGAGGAAAGTCATGGTTCTTTTTTCAGTCATGCATTGAATTGGAGTCTCTTTTCTTGACGTATTTGAGGCGTAGACGCAGCGTTCACCATCAACACTTTAAACAAATCAAAATGCTTTTGTTGTCTTTTTTAAACTCATCTAAGGCCTTCAAAGGCTTCTCGTGAGATGAAACAGACTATCAGGCAATTATGATCAATTTTTAACAATGAACACAAAGAGTTGGTGTCACGCCTCAATAACATCCACTGTTAGAAAAAGCACTTGTTTAGAATTACTGAGCAGCTTTAATTGACTCTGATATGTGTTTAATGACAGATATGATAAGGCCACATTGGCCTGTAATATTGTGTGAAGTGGAAGAATAATGGCTCTATTATAATGTTTGTGGATGACAGGGATGATTATAGGGTTTTCTGATCTTTAAAGGACATTTTTGGCATCTACAAAGTGGATAACATTTTTGATAATCAGAAAATAAACTCAGCTGAATATCAGGGCATCAAGTTGTCTAATAAAACATATAATTCTGGATTAAGCTGCTTGAATCAGTGCCATTTTTGAAAAAGTTTGTGCACGGTTGTTATAGTTTTGTTTGAACGATGACCATGTTTTTTACTCAATAAAAAAAAAAAAAAAAAAAGAGTAATCTCATCTTTCTTGTAAATATCGGGTTCAAGCAATATCTAAAACAATCTCTTGTAAGTTATTTAAAGAACATCTTTATGTGAAAGAGAGGGAGGGCTTAGACCTGCTAGCCTGTTTATACCAGCCGTCTCTGCTATTAAAACAGTGACCATCAACTGGTGGTCTGAGGCCCCCTCCCGGCCCTCCACAGATGTACGTCAGGATAAAAGCGTCTGCTAAATCACATTGTAACACCTGTCAGCAATTATTAGCAAATCTTTATCCAGAGTTTCCACTCTCAAACAAAGATTAGCTTTGTGTGTTTATTGTACATAGCATAGTAGCAGTCTAAAGGCAGTGCTTGTTGCAAAGGCAAGGCCTGCTTGGAGTCCAAGGCCTGTAGAGGCCCCTGAGAGAAACTGACTATGTGAAAACTACAGCCACAGCTTAAAATGTGCAAATTTTGAAAATGACAGTAGAAACCCCCTCATTAAGCCTTGTATAAACTGTGATTTTGGGTTTTCCCAGACTAAAGATGACCAATCCTGGCGATTTCTTTGGTTTACACTGTGGGAAATGTTGACAGACAGCAGTTGTCATGGTCTTGCGACCAAAGATGGCCTGGGCTAAAATTCTGACATTGTCAGAAATTCAGGATGACCATCTGACAGTGTGACTGCTGCCACGACAACAAACCAACCAATAGGAATGCAGAAAGATATGTATTAAGTTTGTTTGATTCCAACATGAAGGAAATCTTTATCCCAAATGTTTTTCCAAGCATGCGAATGCCACAGTTTTGCATACCGTACGTTTGCGTACGTTGTAGCCTGTGATTCAGCTGCAGCTTATAAAATTGCTTAAAAGGTCTGTAGGAGGCATGAGATTGGTGAATCGGAAACAAATCCTCTTCATTAAAGACTTAGATGTTGCTTTTGCCTTAGCCTGTGTATATCCAAGGATAAAATATGCTCTGCTTTTCACCTTACCAGTAGTTTGAATATGTGTTCAGAGTGTTACAAAGACAAAAACAGGACTAGTATTGCAGGCCAAGAAATAGGTGAAGCAGTTGGCCTAAGAAATATGTCATAAAAAAGTCCAGATAAAGAACGAACTATCTTACGCTATCTCATTTTGTCATTTAAATTTGTATGCCAGCACACCTGTTTGAGTTTAGTAACATCTTCTACCTTTTCACCTAAATGTATGAATATATTTCAAACAGCAAATATGATCTAAAAACACTTAATTGACTGAAGAATCATGCTGTTTTTCATTTTCATTTGATTTGTCACTTATGTAGTTTTAGCCTTTTAGCTAGTTAGCTACTTGTTCACTAAACCTGCACACTGCCATAAGGTCTCTCCAAAATACAAAAAATAATTTTATTCAAGATATTCCCAGCATGTTACTCACATGTTGAGAGTTAAGTTCAATAATGTTGAGATTCCAGTGGGTGTTTTTATTCAGCATTTGTTTTTACTGTCCTGACTTTATTTGAAGATACTGGCGCCATAAAATTCTAAATTCCCCCAAAATTTCATTTACACACAATGTCACAACATTTTAAGAAAAATGAATGTAGTTTGATTACATTTTTCAAATCTCTTTGTAGCTTCAATCGGCACAGAAACAAACCATCTCCTTTCGTGGTCTTTGGTCATCAGACTGTTAGCTAAAATCTGCATCCTTTAGCCTCTAATTTTTCTCCACTTGAGCACCTCCTCGGGAACACTTTGTAGTCCATTTGCATTCACAAGGGCGAACCAATCATTACTAATGCCCTGCAATGTCTCAATCAATAATATATAATCTATTTTAAAACACTTTAGCCCATAGCTAACGCCTGATTTGGAATTCCACTGTGCTTTAGCGAGTGTGTCTGCGTGTCTTTGAATGAGCTAATCCAGTTAGCACATGTGTCTGCCAGGCCACATCAGAATAACTGATGGGCCCCCGTGTGATGATGAATGGTAATTTAGATTTAACATAACTGGACTAACGAGCACGCTAATGACTCCAAAGCTAGCCTGGACAGCTCTCACTCGACGGGCCCTCGCCTTGCATCCCAATGAGCTGGATAAAGAGCGCACATACACACATAGAGACACACACAGAGGGAAAACATGCAGAAGTGTTCGAATAAATGCACTCATATGCAATCATAAATTCACTAATGGTTCAAGCAGGGGAGTGCACACGTACCGGGGTTGTGTTTGTGTGTGTGTGTGTGCGCATTTGTGTGCCCTTCTAAAGAGTAGTGGAGAGCGGCAATGTCGGGCTAATATGAAGCTGATTAATTAATAATTATTCATAGGCCAGTTTTCAACCAGTTGAATTAGATGCGGTTTTTGCTCGCTGATCTTTCAACATCTCTGCTGACAACGAAGATTAATGAAAATAGATGATAAGTACTTGATCATTTTCAGATATAAATAGAATTAATCAGTTTCATTTTTCAAAGGGTCTATCTCAGTTGGAGAGTAAAGAGGGTGAGTTCTCACTGAGTCGTTTATCTTCACATCTGAAGGTGGTTTTTTCCACAAGGTGATGGGAATGTATGTCGCTTATTTCGCTGTAGAGTCGCCATGCAGGGTTCCACTGTCAAACCTTGGCTTTTCTACACGCTGCTCTCTTTTGGACTCCACTAATAATTGTTTCCTGTGGCAGCTTCACATCTACAGAAGTTGCTTTTGCATCATAACTTCAGCTTCTTACATCTTTGTTGACTGACAGATTGGTTTATGAGATGTGACTTCCTGACAGCGTTTGTACATTACCATGATGGATTTCTGATGCCACTTGTTGCCTCCATCAATACAAAGACAAATCAGGTTGTTCCAGTTCAGTCAGTCCCTAATAAAAGCCAATGTGCTCAGCAGCTTTCAGCACCAACTTTAAAGTGTCCTTCAGTAAAGATTAATTCTAACAGTCTTTTATTCAAAGCTAGCTTAGAAAACACACTATTAAAGAGAAAGACAAAGCCATCACCAGTTGGTTGGTAGACCGTATAATTGAAGCTGCATTTCAGCTGCCACTGTTTTAGTTTTTTTGGGAATCAACATGGTGGATAATTATTTTATATATTTATAAGGAATCCTTGACAACACAGTTTTACTAAGTGCTTTGGCATACAGAGTGAAAACACAAGTTAGAACAATACTTACTGTGTTTCTTCAAACTTTTTTTTCCTTTCTTATTGATTTTATAGAATAATCAATACAAAAGGACAATCTCTTAAATTCAAAGTGAAAACATATTTCTACAAAGTGATGTCAATTGAATAAAAATATATATAAGGGAAAATCAGGCAAACAGCTATTTTCAAGTACAGCCACAAATTCTCTGTTGGACTGAGCTCTGGTTTTTGACTCGGCCACTCCAGAACATTCACCTTGTTGTCTTTAAACTGTTTCTGTGTAACTTCTGCTGTATGCTTTTGGTCATTATCTTGCTGGAAAATAAATCTTCTCCCACACTGTTGTTCTCTTGCAGACTGAACAAGATTGTCCTCCAGGATTTTCCTATATTTTGCCACATTCATTTTAACCTCTACCTTTTCAAGCCTCCCAGGGCTGACTGCCTAGAAGCCTCCCAACAGCATGATGCTGCCACCACCGTGCTTGACGTGATGTGCAGTGTTTGGTATCTTGTCTGATGGCCAAAAAGCATTGTTTTCTTCTAATCAGACCAAAGAACTTTATTCCAGTTGACCATGGAGTCGCCCACATGCATCTTACCAAACTCTAGTCAAGATTCAATACGGGTTTTCTTCAACAGTGGCTTTCTCTTTACCTCTCTCCCGGCCAACAGTTGTATTCAGTCTCTTCCATCTTGTATCCCCTTCATAGTAGTCATAGGTGTCTTGGTGGCCTCACACTAGTCTCCTTCCTGCGGACGGTCATTCAGTCTGTGAGGATGGCATGATTACACATGTGCCATATTCCTTCAATGTCAGGATGATGGATCCATCTCCTGACTTAAATCTCCTGGAGATATTTTTTCTTCATGGTGTAATGGTAGCCAGGAATGCTGATTAACCAGTTACTGGACCTGCCAGACACAGGTGTCTTTATACCACAATCACATGAGACACATTCACTGCACTCAGGTGATCCCATTTCACTAATTGTGAGACTACTAGCACCAGTTGGCTGGGCCACTTTTGAATTAGGTCAGTCACTTTAAAGAGACTGAATATTTATGCAAAATTAAACATGTTGAGTTGAAGAAATCTTTACACCGGTAATATTAGGCAATGAAAATTGATTAATAAATCAACTCAGAAGAAGAGATATTTCACCATGATTTTGGTAATGTTAGGAACTAACTCACTAAGAATGGACAGCAATTACCAGGAGCTCCAAAACTGTTTATTACTTGCTCCTACTGAAGGTGTCGTTGTCCGATTGACTAAGCAAATAGTACCAACGATATCCAAGCCCATAGCGCTGTCTTGGTACTTTAACTTTGCTCTTTTTTTTTTTGCTTGTAAATATGCATAAAGCCAATCTTTATCTTTACTATGCACCGAGATGCGCTGTCACACTGTCAAGGCAAGTTTTTCTCCCACGATGACTATGAGCTAGCCGGCCAGGGGGAGACTTTCAGTTTTCAACTTTATTGTGTGGTCAGACTTGGAAAATGAGAAATCACTTTTTACCAGT
Source organism: Cheilinus undulatus (assembly GCF_018320785.1). NCBI lineage: Eukaryota > Metazoa > Chordata > Actinopteri > Labriformes > Labridae > Cheilinus > Cheilinus undulatus. The sequence goes on from NC_054874.1 coordinate 38,580,080, forward strand.
TAAACAGAGCTTCCTACCTGATTGGCTTCAGCAACTAAAACTTGATTTGAAAAATGTGGTAAGAGAAAAAGAAAAAATGTGTATCCTTATGTATCACGCTGTAGACCATCACGCGTGTAGATGAATTAACAAGCTGCTGACAGATTTAGAATGAATTGAACTCTGTTGCCAAATTAACATCTAGCATTTATTTCAAAGCCATATGACACAAAATAGTAACTTTTAAAAATCCTGAAGTGTAATTCACTGGTCTTCATAGAAAATCATTGCTTCACTCTGTTAGCACCACTGTTTGTTAATTAGATGCTTTTTGCATTGGTGCTTACTTGCATAGAGCTACATCCCCCTCTTACATTCAGTCTGTTACTTTACTATATTACCATCTGTTAGACAGGAATAGTAAAGCAACAGTATACAAACTCAAAGCACATTTATTTTTGCATATGCAGGATCAAACAAGCTTGTAAAAGCCAAACTACTGCACATGAGAGACTGAGGCTAAAGCATAAACTTGGAGCTAACAGCCTATTTTGCAGATGAACATAAAGATGGAAGTTAAACAGAAAGACAGTGCAATGAGAGTCTGTTGTCTTATCTGATTCCATTCTGCAGGACACTCCCTCTTTCTGATGACGGTGCAGAAAATGACTGGAAGTGGGGGCAGGGAGGTTCTGAGCATTAAAGATAGCTAGTGTGAACGAAAAGCAGGTCAGGTGTCATGGAAAAAATGTCCATGGAAGTAAAGGGATTCAATTTTTTAAAAACTTAACGAGAAATGGGAAAGACAGAGGCTGAAAGAGAGAGGAAAAAGGCGAGAAGGTTAGATAAATAAGACAGGAAAGAGGACTCACACTGCCAGAACATGATGGCATGATGCACGCACATGAAGAGGAAAGGGCTCTGAGAAGCACTCTTAAGAGCATTGGAACAGCTGCATATTTTATGATGGAGGATGTTCCACCGAGAGAAGAGGACAGAGTGAGAAAAAGATAGAAAAACAGACGAGTGAAGTGTGTGGTTGTGGTGGTGATGGTGGCAGGGGGCAGCAGAGGGGTTTTGGCTGACCAGTGACTGTCATAATTCATAAGGGGAGACAGGCAGAGTTGCTCAGTGTGCTGTAGCTCCACAAGGTGACTTTCACTCTGCTGCAACTGTCCCCCTCTCTCTCTTTATCTCTCTCTTTATCTCGATCTGTGTGTGTCCTGTTTCGTTTTAGATCTCCAGAATCTCAAAAATATCTACCTTCTTTTCCCTCCCTGCCCCTTTTTCACTATTTCACCCTCTTTTCATCTCTCTCATCTCTTTCCCCTCTACTTTCTCCTGCCGCTCTCATCCTCTCCCATTTTTATGCCTCTGTTCCACTGATATCCAGAGCTTGAGGCTTTATGTTTTCAGGTTGTCCAACATGATTTCTTAAAAAGCCTTTGAGGAATATACTCTTAATAATGATAAATTAATGTCCACTCTGACTCAAGGACAAACTTATTTCATTTTTGATAGTCAAACATTAAGGGTTTTTGGCCTCATGTTCTTCCCTTACTTCTGAGCATGAGATCCCAAAACACAACTTCAGTTTTTGCACAGATATTGGAGATTAAAGGTCAAGGCCAGTCGGCCCCATGTTCATCTATCCTAGACATCTCAAGAACACTCTGAGGGATCGCCTTCAAACTTTGCATAAATGTGAGACTGATTAGGTTTTGAAGATACAATGTCAAGATGACTTTGACCTTTTATCTTTTTTGTGCAATATTTCAAGAATACATTGAGAATTCATTCACTTACATTATGTTAGGAAACATGAACTACAGTGTTAAAGAAGAAAGATTTATACCACCCCAGCCTTTTTTCCTTTAAGCCCCCCCCCCACTTATGTCTAAGAACTTGAGCCCCCCCAGGACCGAAACAAAAAATAGTGATAATTTGTGGCCAAAATTAACATTAATTTTATCATTATTGTATTTTTTTGTTTGTTTTTTACCCAAAAGCCATTGTATGAATTATTCATGTGTTATATCATGATTTCTGTTTCCTTTTTATCTTTTACTCTCTGATAGTTGTACATCTCACAGAAGCATATAGACAACCACCAGGTGGAAGTTATAGTTATTTTATTTCTCTTTCTCCTTTTTTCTCTTTCTATCTCTCCCCTTCTCTCGTTGTTCTTTACCTCTCTTCCTTATGTCTTTTCTCCTCTTAATTTCTGCTCTCTACCTCCCGTTGTCACTCCAATATACTAGCACACGTATTTTTTGTTGGCCTAACATGTTTTCTCTCTCTACCTTTTTCCTGTTTTTCGCTCTTTGCACTTTTTAAAATCTTTTTCCCACTCCGCTTCAGTCTTGTTTTGTTGCTACCTAACTCTTGTTTTTTCCTCTCTGCCCATGCCTCCTCCTGTCTTCATTGTGGTTCTACTTTTTGACTCATTTTTACCCTGTGGCATGGCTGTAGCCTCAGTAGGCTATTAAGAATCGATTAAATTTACAGTAGATTATGAAATCATGAAATCAAGGAAACACAGTAGTCTTAGTCATGAGATTGTTTTCCAAAATCAGAACAGAAAAACAAAGTAGAGCGCCTGGACTTAAAGCTGGAGGCATGAATTATTTCCATCCACTGAGCTTTTGACTCCTCAGCCGTACTTCCTTCTACTTCCTTCTTTCCTCAGACTTTCTCATTGTAACCCTCAACCTTTTTGTCTTACTTACAGGTATAAAAAGTATTCACCCAACTGGATGTTTATTAAATAAGACTATGTCATGTAAGATGAGTGACTGCATAAATATTCACCCCTTTAAGTCAGTATTTAGCAGATGCACATTTGGCTACAATCACAGCACTGAGTCTGTGTGGATAGGTCTCAGTCAAGCTTGCGAATCTGGACACTGCCATTTTACTCCATTCTTCTTTGTAGAACTGCTTTTGCTGCTTCTTACAAGCCTTCCAAGAAGCATCCCCACAGCATGATGCTGCCACCACTGTCCTTCACAGTAGGGATGGTAATGTGCAGTGTTTTAGTGTCTGCCAACAATTGTAGCTTATCTGGTGGTCAAACATCACCATGTTGGCCCCATCAACATTTTTAATCTCATTTTTCCTCAATAGTGGCTTTCACTTCCTCAATCTCCCATAAAGCTTTGACTGGTGAAGAACCCAGACAAAAGTTGTTGTATGCAGAATCTCTCTAATCTCAGCTGCTGAGGCTTGTGAAGAGTAGTCATATGTGTCTTGGTGGACTGTCATTAGTCTCCATCTTGCCCAGTTACTCAGTTTGTGAGGACAGTCTGATCCAGGCAGACTTACACATGCGCCATTTTCCTTGCTTGGAGTGTTCTTTTGTCTTCATGGTGTAATGGTAGCCAGGAATACTGGTTAACAAGGGAATGGACCTTTCAGACACAGCTGTCTTTTTCTGTGGTCACTTGAGACACATTGACTGCACTCAGGTGATGCCCATTTCACTAAATGTGAGACTACTTAGCACCAATTGGCTGGACCTCTGTTGAATTAGGTCAGTTCAGTGGCACTGGGTCAGTCACTTTAAAGGAGTTGAATTTTTATTGTACGAGTTATGCCTTACATATTTTGTTTAATTGACCTTACTTCGTAGAGATCTCTTTTCACTTTGACGTTTAATATATACATATATATATTTTTTGGTCATAAAGCCAAATAGACCATGATTGATTTATAAAATCAGTAAAACATCCAAGAGGAACACAATGTTAACTTTCAGTTGTGTTACACTTTAGTGGAGAGAAGCAAAAGACAACCAGAGTTATAGTTTTTTTTTTTTTTTCCCAGTGTAATGTCAGATTTAATAAATTCCTGGATTGTGTGTATTTATGCATCCATGCCTTTGTGTACAAGCACACACAAGCATGTCTTTTTGCCTCAAGTATAATTTGAACTTTCAAATCGATGTATGAAGTTTAGTTTTAGCAACTCTGCGGGTAAAACTGTTAAAAACACAACTAAGTGGGTGGAGAGAAACAAGTGCATGAGTGTTTTTTCTTGTGTTTGCCCTACATATCAGAATATCCCTGGTTCAGTTGGTGTGTCCAGGCTCAGCCGCCCCTGGAAATTATTTTTTGCGGTCATGTCCTGCCTCCAGATCTCTCTTGTATCCTGGACGCGGACGCGTGGGTGCTGGATCGAAGCTCCTTAAATGAACCTTTCTTGAACCCTAAGTTAAATTATATCAAAACAAATGTGTGTTTCCACGTGTGTGTTTCTGTGCAGATTGAGTTCTCTAAGACAGCCTATTCTCTTTAAGTGGATGCATGTTTGTAAGAGTCAATGCTTGTCTGATACTGTGCCTTATATGTTGGACCTCATCCTATTGGAGTAGTAAATGTGCACATTTTCTCTGTTTGTGTGTACATGGAGGGGTCAGAGGAAAACACAGCAGTGCAGCTTTCTGCTGTTCAGTGATTTTGGTTTGGCTGGCCTTTTGGCTTCTGTTTGAGTCAGCGGGCTCAGCAGAGCCATCGCACTCTGGCAGCGAGCAGCACCCAGGCTCAGACAGAAGGTCTGACCTGAGAGAGAGAGAGAAATACAGAAAAAGGCAAAGTCAGAAAACAAGACTCTGGGTCAGATATCAAAGAAATTAAACCGAATAGGGTCATTCCAGAGCATAGGACTTGAACTTTTAGAAATATCTGAATAATTGACTACGTGAGGTGTTGAGGGGAGGTGCTAAAGGCCTGCTCAGACTACATGATGGACACATCCTGGCCACACTACTGTTATCCCAACCGCTCATGCTGACGACTCCATGACTGTGTGTGAGTTTACAGGGTTCAACATAGGTGCTATGCCTGATTATAACTTTTTCTTTTTTTTGCTCTATGAAAAAAAAAAAAACAAGAAACAATTATAGTAATGTAAATGTGATAAAATATCGAAAAAATCACTGTACACACACATTCAGGTCCGAGGTTGATGATGAGCTGCAATGGCCAAAATCCAGCTGAATTCATGTATCCTGAGCCGGCCTTGCAGGAGAGTCGCTGAGATAAGTGTGTAAGGAAGCCTCTGTCTTTAAAATAATGACAGTGGTTCCAGACATATTTGTTTGGGATTAAGAGCAAATAGTGTGTGGAGAACAGGGGGATGAAGGAAAAGAAAAGCCCGGCCTTAAAAGAGATAAAGACAAACACTGACAGTTGACCATTTCCATTGGAATAATGATAGAGGATTTAGAAAAAGCTTTAGAATTTGGAGAGAAACAGTCAAAGGGGATGGGAGCAGAAAGGGTATAGCCAAAGTGATGTCACACATTGGTTTCTGAACCTCTAATTTGAAGCCTTAGCCTTAGCATTACTGTCACTGCTATCTTGTTTTTTTTTTTTTTTTTGTTTCCTTTTTTGTGGAAGTGACCATTCTTACTTTTAAGTAAAAAGCCATTTTAAGTTAAATGAGTCAAACTTGTGCATTTATGTTGGGTTTACTTAATGTTTTTTAAGTTAGAGTGTGAATTCTGTTGGAACACAAATTAAAACAGCACGTTTGAGTGCATATCATAAAGCTACATGTTCTCCATCTACTTCAGTTTTCCCTTGTTTCTATAACGTACTTTAATCTAGAACATTCATGCCAACCTAAGTTACTACCAGTGACAATCACAAGGTACAAACAGAACCAGGAAGGCCTCTTCCATCATGTTCAGTAGACCATTCCATATGCATGGTGGTTGCTCTCCATAGTCAGGACTTATCTAACTGAGTCGGTAACTTCACTCATGGTGCAAAAGTGTTTAATGTCCAAGGGTACTTTGGGAAAACTCTGCGGGTTAAGGAATGATCGTCAAATAATTTGAGTGCAATCACAATTTAAAAATACTGAATGTGATTGAGTTTACTTAAAACTAAAAATTTGTTCTGTTGATCCAGAAAATAGAACTGAAGTAGCTGTGTTTTATTTTAATATTACCACGACACATTTTTCAAACAATCTCCAACTATTTAGTTTTACAGTGAAAGGTGAACTCAGAAACCTCTCTTCTATATAGTTCAGATATTTATCATTATCTTGTTAAGGTTGGCCCCCACAGCCAGGACTTCTCAAACTGAGTCAGTAACTTCACTCATGGTACAAGTGTTTAATGTCCAAAGGCATTGTGGGAAAATTTGGCAAATTTAGGGATGATAATTTGAGTGCTATGACAAAAAATAGAATGATCAAGTACTGTTTACTTAAAACTGGATAATATGTTAAATGAACTCAGAAAATGGAGCTGATATAGTTATTTTGGGTTTCAAACACAACTCAATTTTTTGACGACCTTCTACTGTTTGGGCAGGGATTGTGAAAAACAGCAAAAAAAAAAAAAAAAAAAAAAGTTGAAAGGACCCTCAGCTATTCTAATGATGCATTTTGAGCCATAATTTTCTAAAAAGTGGTAAAATTAGTGATTTCTGGTCATAAACTGGCTTATATTTCTCAGAGGTTATGATTGAACTTCTTATTGAAACCAGTGATTTCCCCCGGCGTGCAATAAAATAAAATATCCAGTCTTGATCTTGCTAATTTAATTCAATTTCCTAACAAATACTTTTCTCCTTTCCTGAGGCAGATAAAGCCAAACAAATGGATTGTGGGAAAATAACAACATTCAACAGAACTAAAAGCTTTCCTTAAGTTCTATTTTGAGCAGAAATTCCATAAAAGTTGTGCATTTAAGGAAATGTGTAAACCTTTGCTTGTACTTGTTCATCCTTAAGCTTTTTACATTTAGTTGCATCACCCAGTTAAGACAGAACTTATTTCTCCATGTCAGTATCATGGGACATTAGTTTGAGTCTCCCCCTAATGGCTGTTAGAAGGAATGCAGGTTTAATAACAATTAAAATCTATAATGTAAATGTAACTTAATGTTTTCCATCGTAGGGCTGGGCCTTTTGTTCATATAAAGCACTAAATAAAATACAGTGGCATACTGACAACAATAATTAAGGGCTAGATATGAAAAAGGATCGAACAGGAATTTGTTTAGATTGATGAATAAACCAACAGACTGAATATTCAATTTAAAAAAGTGCTTGTTTACAAACCTAAGCAGCCATGCAGGGTCCACCTTAAATCAGATGTCGAGGACTCACACAGAGCCGTGTAACGCTGAGCTTATGCAGAGGTGGGAACATCGTCAGATATTGGAAGAGCTCTGTGCCAGCGGTCTGACCCACTCACAATTAATCACATCCCACTGGGTGGCAGGACAGGAAAGAGGAGGGGAGATGGTGAGGGAGAGGAGGAGAGAGAGAGAGAGGTGATATAAGGTGGAAATCAAGCAGAGCTAAAAGACAATTGAGAAAAGATGAGAGGACAGCTAAAAGGAAGGAGGAGGAGGAGAGTCAAGGAAGAGAGGCAATCTACAATCTCATTTGTTCCTGTTTAAGGTGTAATGGTCTCATCAGGAGAGTTTTATGTACATCTTTCTTTCTGTCTGCTTTCTGCCTCCGTTGCTTTCAGTCCGTTCTGTTGCTTTCATTATTTCCTGCTTTGGATTTCTATCTACATTTATTTGTGTGTCCCTTGCTCCATCTTTAGTCTCTTTTCTCTCTTCTTCTCCATGTCTTACTTGCAGATTTTCATTTTCCCACAATGCATTTGTATTCAATCTGAATTCAGAGGTGACGTATCATAAAACACAAGAAAGTAGAAGCCTGGCATTGTATTTCTGCTCACACATGCACGCATAGGGGATACACTTCTCTGCTTGTCTGTCTGTCTGCCCACTCTCCTATATATACTCACAAACACACACCAACACACACACACACCCAGTGTCACGCCAAACCACATGGAATTGTCCACTGATTGTCATCTTATATCCCTGCTCACTTTGTTTAACTTAATTTGATTAAAATCAACATAATCAGATTGCGGTTTGAAGGCTGCTTTTGTAACTAAATTCTTCATTCGAGCCATCATTTACCCCCTACTTCAAAGAAGCGTGATTTTTCACTAAGATACCTTCATATTTCAAGCAAGGATCTGTTATTACTTCACTCTCCAAGAGTTTGGCACTTTATTGGAAAAAATCTCTTTTTCCTTGGCAATGTGAAAGGCTTGGAGCTCTCGGCCCCTACTGGTTTCACAGAGGGAAAATACAAACATTTATTATTGAGCCAATTAAAGTCCTGATACTGAAACCTTTTCTGGCCAAACAAATTCTTAGTCATACACTACTTCTGATCTCAGCAAGTGAAATCGTTACACACATAATAAGCCACACTCACCTATGCAAATCACTACCTGTAAGGGGATGGATACAAAAGAATTCAAACGCACTAAACATCCCCCGAATTTCTGTTCAATCCATCATCATGAAATACAAGGAATGTGGCACATGTGTAAATCTGCCTAGATCAGAAAGTCCTCACAAACTGAGTGATCATGCAAGAAGGAGAGGCTACTGAGACAACTATGACCACTCTGAAGAGTTACAAGCCTCAGCAGCTGAGATGGGAGAGACTGCATACAACTGTTGCCTGGGTTCTTCACCAGTCGAAGCTTTATGGGAGAAGAGGATAAGAAAGCTACTGTTGGAGAAAACTTACTAAAATCTGACCAGTTTGCCCAAAGACATATGGGGGTACTCCATGGTACAGCGAAAGAAAGTTCTTTAGTCTTATTAAACCAAAAAAATGCTTTTTCATCATCAGACCAGACCCTATGTTTGGCAGACACCAAACCCTGCACATCTCCACAAACACACCATCCCCACTGTGAAGCACGCTGGTGGCAGCATCATGCTGTGGGGATGCTTCTCAGCAGCTGGCCCTGGAAGGCGTTTAAAGAGAGAGAGGTTAGAATTAATGCAGCAAAATATAGAAAAATCCTTGAGGACAATCTTTTTCAGTCTGGAAGAGAGCTACGGCCTGGGAGAAGAATTTTTCTCCAGCAAGACAATGACCCGAAGCAAACAAAGAAAGCTACACAGCAACGAGGTGAATGTTCTGAAGTGGCCAAGTCAAAGCTCAGACCGCGATCTCACTAAGAATTTATGGCTGGACTTAAAAAGGGTTGTTCATGCCTGATCCCTGTGCAACCTGGGATCTACCAACCTACCCACACAGACTCAGTGCTGTGATTGCAGCCTAAGGTGAATCTACTAAATACTGAGTGGAAGGGGGTAAATGTTTATTAAGGCTGTTGGAACAAATTTTGAGGTTAGAATATAATTCAAAATTTAGAATTTAAAAAGTCATTAATATTTGAATGCTGAAGTTAATATTTGAGCATTTTTTGAATTTTTTTTTTTGCTGTTTACGATCATTCTGTCTCTACCCTCTCCCCTTGGCCTCTACTTCACCCATATGTAGGTGTAGGGGCCAAATGTTTCATCACATGACACGTGACATGATGAACAATAAAGTTTTCACACCAAAATACAGATGCGCTGCAGTGGCCACCATTGGGGATGTTTGGGAATATTTATCGCCAAGGTGGTGCACACGCTAGTGGTGATTTGGCAAGAGAGGCTTTGCTACATCAAGAGATGCTGATGTATGAGAGTAAAACCACGATGCCCACCAACAGTAACCTGCTGTCGTGGTGGAAAACATCCTGATCCAGGTTTCCTCTCCTGTCCCAGCTGGCACGCCCTTACCTGTGCATCCCGAATTTATTTTTGTTTAACATTTAATTTCCAATCCGTTTGTTCATTTTAAAGTTGACCATTAGTACCAGAAATACCTGTTGAAGACCTCTAAATGGTGCAGGTGACTGTGTTTGCACTGAAAAAGTACATAAAAATGACATTAACTCCTTTTTCTTTTAGCTCATTATTTCTTCATTGCAATCTGTAATGTAACATTGGAGGGTCCTCTAGTGGACAAATATGTAACTATACAGTGATTACGGCAACTGAACGTTTTACATGTTAATAAAATTATGTGCAGAAATATTCAAATATTTTTCAAAATCTGTAAAATTAATAAATGAAATTCAAATAGGACTATAGATAAATATTGACAGCCCTAATGTTTATACAGTCACTTTACATATTACTTATATATATTATTATTTTTACATTTTTTGTAGAAATCTGTTTTCACTTTGATTGTTTTTTTTTGTCTCAAAAGTCTAATCGTATTGGCCCTGATTGATTAATAAAATCAATTAAAGTAAATTAACTCTAAGAGGGTTAATACTTTCTATAATCACTGCATATGATTACCGGACAGTGAAAGACCACTGGTGGGACAAGCTACAACAAGATACAAGCTCTCTGCAACCTCACAATATGTAAGCTCATAGTGCCTGTGTAATCCAAAAATGTAATCAATTCACCCTCAAATCATAAGTATGTGCCAAATGTGTCCAAAATTCCTCAGTGTGTTCTTGACATTTTGTGTTCACAGGAGTTGAGATCACAGTGATCTTGACCCTGTACCTCCAGAATCTTGTCGAGTCATCCGTGACTCAGAGTTGTCTCAGAGTTGGTTAAGTGAGAAGATGTTCATATCAGCGGATTACCACAGCAGGAAACAGAGGATGCATGCGAGTGAGGGACTATTAATGACAAAGAGGATGGAAATGAAACAGTCTGTTTGCTTGAAATGACACCAAACTTCATTAGTCTTAAACCCAAAAACACAGCAGCACTTTCCTGTGTATCAATCTAAGATCCTCAGATGTTCCATGTTAACTACTAATAATTTATTGATAGAGTTCTTGGGTTGCACAGTTGCTAACTTTGAAAAGAGTTTTATTTAAGATTTGAAATTTTTCAAAGCCAGTATTAGTCCTCAACAGCTAATTACTTCAGCCCCCCGGTATTTTTTTGAGGGGGTTGGTGTTGTAAACAGTTGAGCTTTCCCAGGGTGGTTACCAACGGCAGCACTCGTGAAATGTCAATTTTCTCTGAGATGAGAGGAGTAAATTGCGCAACTGGGGTTGTTCAAACACTTGAGAGTTTATTAAACTAGCCTGCACACTCTCACATACACACATATATGCATGCAACAGCTCCAATACTAACAAAAAGGCAAATGCACACACGCACACATGCACTTCACTCATGCTCACAAACAAAATACAAGTGCAGATTTAACACCAGGCTTCCAGAGTAGAGCATTAAAGCAAGTGTTAAACCCCGTGGGAAAGTTCAAACATGAGACAATTGAAGCACTAAAAGCCCTTAACTCTTACACCTAAAGGGCTTTGAATCCTGTTTGCAGACCCCACAGACCTTTAGAGTCTTTAGAAAAGTCAACAAGGTCAAAAATCACTTCAACTCACGAGCTAAACTCACTGGATCAAAAGAGACACTCTGAATGGAGGAGTGCAGCATTCATACACATATTTCCTATTCTTTTATTGCATTGCTACCTTTGGCCTCAGCACTGTCTCTCACAGACATATTCACACAACAACACACTCACAAAGATACAGAGGCTTTTATTCCCATGGTTGCGTCCTTGATTTCCTTTGTTGAGCCCTGCTCTTTGACCAGAAGTGCTCACAGAAAAAAAACAAATGTATAGATACCATGCAATGCATAGACGCACTCCCTGCATCCAGAAGCACAACATCAAGCTATGCTTCCATTGGCTACCTGGTACTTTAATGGATAGTGAGTCATGGCGTCTGATTCAGCAGCCTGCAAAATATACACAAACAATTTATTTAAGTGCAGAAACATGCATCATTTTATATGTTTATATCTCTTATATTATACTTCCCCTGCCCCCTCTGAGTGTAAAGGACCAAACTGAAAGATTCAAGAGGTTAAATGATCATGTAACCTATTTAAGTGAAGGTCTGACACATTCTGGAGCCTCTTCTAAGTGGAGTAGTGAATTGTGAATGTGCAGGGGTTAAACAAATGAGGGGTTGAGGGAGTGAAGTGCCCGTGCATTTCCCTTTCCCCTCCTCTCTTGAAGCTGTAATGAGGCCTCAGGGAAGACACCGAGGGCTCTTCACACAACTCAAAGAGTGTTTTAGGCCTTTTTGGTGGCTGGCCTCTTTTCAGCGTCTGTGTGGGAAAACTCTTAGAGAAATAAATTCCATTTACAACTCATAATAAGGAAAAAGCACCTGCAACAGAACACACTTAGAAAAATATATAAATGATCGTTTGTTTTTTTGGATTACAATTTAAAAAAGGTTTGGTACGTACTCTGTGGCATTTGATATTAACAGATATTATGATCAGAATTTGGCCAAGTATAATGTTAAATCCTGCAAACTCTCACTTTAAATACCTATGTTTTTATCTAAAATGTTTGCAGGGGCTTTTAAACTAGGGATACTGATATACAAATATAAAATGCTAAGACATGTGATGCTGCAACTATGTGCAGCTGCGACTGTCATATAAGGACACAAGGCCTTATGTGGATGATATTTACCCCCATTCAGTTTGTATTGCAAGCAGCCGCTTCAGCTTCATTGCTCAGGACGAGCTGGAATACATAGCAACACAAACCACATCATGCCTCTTTTATGCCAATGGAAAAACAGATTTCTATAAAGTAATGTCAGTTAGATAGATTATATAAGATGTAAAATAAGTGACTGCATAAAAATTCACCCTCTTCAATCAGTATTTAGTAGATGCACCTTTGGCTGCAATCACAGCACTGAGTCTGTGTGGATAGGTCTCATCTGGACCATTCTAGTCCATTCTTCTTTGCAAAACTGCTCAAGCTCTGTCAGGTTGCACTTGGATCATGCGTGACTTTTCAAATCCGGCCACAAATTCTCTATTGGATTGAGGTTTGGGCTTTGACTTGGCCACTCCAGAACCATCATCACTGTTGTCTTCAACCCATTTCATAATGCTTTCATGTATGCTTTGGGTCATTGTCTTGCTGGAAGATCTTCATCTAAGCTCTAGCTCATCTTGCAGACTGAGGACAAGGCTATTCAATCACAAATTAAACTGGGTTAAATATCAAAATCAAGAAATGTAGCAGGGCGAAACATGTTCAGCACCCAGTAAGCAGCTGGTAATGTCAAATTTCGAACCAGTCCAGATCAATTTGATGCAATATATGCACTTTTTATTCATATTCTCCCTTTTAAATTTAGCAATATGACAAAATCACATGAAAAAGTACATAGAATCACAACAACAGAGCTGTATTTGAACATAACCTGAGGTAGAAGAAATGTTTTTTTTAATTTGAATAAAAATTAAAATAAATAAAATGAGAAAAAATGAAAGGAAATTCTGTAAATAATAAATAATGTTGCCAGGCTACGCGGAGTGTTGCATTCATAGTCTGACATACTGTGGGAATTTATAAAAACTTGCGAAACAGGTTGTCCTCTGCATCTCTGGCATGACCAGTCTGGGTCACTTGGGGGTTGGCTCTGGGCTGCATGTGGCCACCAGGCCACTAATTGAATAGGCCTGTGCTACGGATTTCTTAAATAAGACTTCCAGGGCTGGCTGCCAAGAAGCATCCCCACAGCATGATGCTGCCACCACTGTGCTTCAAAGTGAGGTGGATTTCTCTTTGTCGCTCTCTCATAAAGCTTTTACGAGTGAAGAACCCAGGCAACAGTTGTTGTATGCAGTAACACTATTTGAAGTTTTGTTCATAAGACTGACATTATGCTGTCATAATCATGACATGCCACCCGTCATTAACATGAATAGAGCTTCATGAATGTTGCCATCAAGTGTCATTAAGTGTCATTCGCTAAATTATGACACCTTTACCACAAATGTAAAGTTATCATCATTATGCTGTCATGTCATGATTATGACAGCATAATGTCAGTCTTATAAATAAAAACTTCAAATAAAGTGTTACCTTATATGCATAGTCTCTCCCATCTCAGCTTCTGAAGCTTGTAACTTCTTCAGAGTAGTCAAAGGTGTCTTGGTGGCCTCTCTCATTAGAGCCTTGAAATTATTTTTGTCCCCATCCCCTGACTTACACTTTTCAATAACCTTTTTTCTAAATTGATGCAGTGTTCTTTTGTCTTTGTAGTGTAATGTTAGCAAGGAATACTGATTAACCACTGACTGGACCTTCCAAACACAGGTGTTTTTACACTAAAATCATTTGAGACACATTGACTCAGGTGATCCCCATCAAGAGTGATGCAGACACATTACAGTACATGCACAGAACAACCGCTGCTGGAAGACTACCATTTTTCCTCACAGAGCTGCTCTCAAAATAAAACAGAGACATTATTGTACTGTTGGTATTTATTTAATAAGACCCTGATAAAACAGTGAGTGGAATCTTTGCTTTGTCCCATCAATGATTTCTACATAATGGCTTCAATAATTAGAGATAGTTGCGGCAACAGCGCCTGTGTAAGTAGGGTCATAAAATTGCTTTGTTGTCCTTTCAGTTCGTTGTTGTGTTTCAACAATGGGGTATTGATTTGAGATTTCAGAGTGGTGCACTAGAGGGGTTTTATCCAGGATTTCTATCTAAAAGAGACACCAGAAGCACAAAAGTCGAGTAATCCAAGACAATTGCAGGAAATTGAAACAAATTATGGGAATAAAGATGAGCCTCTGGTTCACAAATTGATAATAATTCTGTCACATCCCCCTACAAAGAAATCTAAATACCGAGTTCTTAATCCATCCAAAATCAGTTTAATCTACATTAAATATATCCTTTTAAAGTCATGTAAAGGCAGAAATAAGTCATGCTCTAAAAATGGCTTTAGCTGCATAAGTATAGTCCAACACTTAATGTAAAATTACTCAACACTTTATTTATTTATTTATTACAAGGGACAACGAACATTAATGAACATGGACATGTAAATGTGCCAGATTGTAGCCACAAGCTAGTTTCCATCTGTAATCCCCAGCAGGTTGATGGTATATACAACAAAGAGTACATTAAAAATCAACATAAAATCAGACAACACCAAGAGACCAGAACACAGAGAGTACAATGAAATACAAAGACCCAAATATAACAATACAGTAGGTTGCTGCATGACCTTTGCTGAAGACAGACCAGGAATAAAGTGACCATTGCAGTTAAAGTGCATAGGGCAGATGGTAAAGTGCTGTAGTGCTAAAGTGCAAGTGTGCTGATATAGTGCACATGATCATGAGTGTGTTTAAAGGAGAGATTGCTTGTCCCCCTTGGCCAGGTTAGTTAAAGTGCTAATATTATTGCACATAGCCTGTTGCACATAGTTTGCATTTACAGATGTGTTTATGTATGTATTATTGCACTGGAAAAGCATACATAAGAGTATGTTATATTGCACAAAATATGCATTCATAGCTGTATGTGTAAAGCCCATTTTGCATTAAGGGGCTTTTTATGATGCCTTCTACAGTTGTGTTTGGTAATTCAGTTGTCAGAGCTCTCCTCTCCCTTTGTTCTTCTTCACAGACCATAACTAATATCAGTGATTAGCGGAGAGAACCGTGGTATTGAGCATGGAGTCGATATTGGTTGTAATCACAGTCATAAAGTTACATTGTTGTGTTGTGTTTCAGAGGCTGCTGTAATTCAGACCTTCTGTCGCTGTATTGATCTGTGTCTGTTAAGGCTGATTGGGCATAATAGAGACTGATGGAAAATTCACTTTATTACACACATAAGATAAGACACATTATGTCTGCCTTGAATTTTTGTGGGCATGCACAAATAGATTCAATTTACAAAATAGGAACCATGAAACCCATTTAACCTGCACGTGTCTTTTCTGGAGAAACATATTTAAAAATGGGGCGTTCTATCCCAAGATCTTTTGAAAGATGACATGCAGTTTACTCCAAAGGCCTTGAACAGGATGTACTGATGTTAAAGATATTGACCAAAACTATGACCTTATGAAAGAACAGGGTCGCCTGGTGCCCTTTTAAATTTCTCCATACAAAATAAAAGGAGACAGAACATTCAGATACTCAGGACAAGGTTTTGGCAGGTTGTCATCTTGACCCACAGAATTTTTTTTCCCCAGCTGTCGTTGGGTCAGAGGTGGTCGATAGTCAGTCACAGAGCCAACATATTTTTTTCAGCATCACTGGGTTGTAATTCTGACAAAAAATAAATGCAATCAACATATTTGGTCATTTTTCATATTAAGCCTGGCTTAATATCTAGGATCCTAAAATAGAGCTGAACACATCTGGACCTCTAGGCAGGCAGTTCATGTGTGTGAGTGTGTGTGTGAACGACGGAGGATAGATTGACGAGTTAGGCTTTGACCTCCATGTGTAGGCTGCAGCAGAAACACATATGATAGAATTACCGCTAACATACAAACATTACACTCACCCCCACACTCTAACAAACACACACACGCAAGCAGGCACACACACAAGCGATAGCATCTCCCTGTGGGTTTCCTCTAAAGAGTCTCCTCCATCACTGACTGCAGAGGCTCTTTTACTGCAACAGAGAGACCACTGCATTGAAAAACGTTCACACACAGTCACACGCAAGCATGTACCCAACATGCTGACTCAAGAATATATTCTTAACAGTATCAGACACACACATATAGGGGTCGTGGATTTGTCCTGCCATAGCACAGCAGCGGTCACTGCAGTCTGCCTCAAATTAAAAGGAAAAAATAAGGCTGAATAGGCATTCTGTAATAGAAACATTGTGTATCACAAACACTATTGGATTAGCCCTCAAGCCCCTCCTCCTCTTTTTTTCTACAACTGCAGAAACAACTTTATTATTTTTTCCCAACAAGGTTTTCTGAAATAATTATCTGCAGGGCTGCAAGCTTCGAGTTCACAGGCTTCATGCAGATGTTTGGATTTCATATGGAAATCTGAACATATGCTGAACACAAGATTTAATACACAAATACCTGAACTCTCTAATGCTGTTTCTCTAAGCAGTTTGGTTCAGTTCATTTTGGTTTAGTATGCAATTATTCAGTTTCTAGTGTCAAAAGTTGTACCAAAAAAAAAAAAAAAAAAGATCTGCACTGTCAAATTTAGGTAAACTTTATTTACAAAAGAAGTGTTTGCCCCAAAATGCTTTACAACAGATAACATATAAAAACAATAAGTTAAGGATTTTAAAATGGTAAAAACATGCTTTTAAAGGAAACGCCAGATAATATTCAAATAGTCCTTGGGGGATAGTGGTTGAGTTAAAATGGCAAAACAGTTTAAGATGATAAGTTCTGAGCTGTGAAGATGTGTCCTTCCTGAACAGTCTGGTTCTTTAATCCATTAATCTATTTCTGTTATGATTTCATGGACATAAAAAACACAGATTGGTACCTAATGAAGAGCCGTTTGGGTCTGAAAGACTGGTTCTTATTACTGAGCTGAGCCAAATAATCTGGATCTCTAACCTCCAATTTCCACATACAGCGACCCAATCCATCGGCGAATTGTACTGCAGAGCACATCGCTCCCTCTCTAGACTATCAAAGCAGTTCCACAGCCGGTGATCCAGTCAGGCAGCGGCACGTGCCTGGAGCGCCTATACACTCCGCTTCATTCAAGATACGTTGCAGGCCTATTTTCAGCGCTGGCCGCTGCCAAACCGCATCAATTCCTGTCGATCAGAAAGCTCCAAACAGGAACTCACAAGTGTAGAATATCCGTTTTTTCAAAATATAACAAAACACAGCACGGACTCTCGATCATAAATCATCCCTATATCAACATTACGTGTCATCCTGCAGCACACAGAGATACAACAGCCCCATTGACAAGGAAAAGTTAACTTTTAAGGACAATTAGCCAAAGAACTTTACATAGAACCACAGATCCTGCTGCTGATAAGGGCTCCGTGCCGTGGCACAGCACTCTAAACATGCCTCCAGTGGGGGAGGCCGCTTGTTAAGGTTAAGGGATACTGGATTGACACTGGATGCGGAATTGTATGCAACACCAGGGTTTATTGTGCAAAACTGCAAGGGGCGGAAAGTAGCTCTTTGGGTACTTGTACTTTTCTTGGATTTGTACTTTTACTTCTACGTTTTAATCACAGTGACTGTACTGTTACTCAAGTACAAAGCTTTTATACTTTTCCTCTGTTGACAACACAGTAGCATAGAAAGAATGATTCCACATCACATCCCACAACAGCTGTTGGACGCAGCAACAACTGGAGTGTAAATGTCTCTATGTTAAACATTTCAGTGTTGATTTTAACCCCCAAGTGTAAGGTTAATGCAAGATACTTTTGCAGCATGAGTGAAGTTATCTGCTGAGTTGGATTTGTCACCTAAGACTTTAGGTGTTCATAAAGGACGCATGGAGCATCCTTGATCAGTATTGCTTGTCCTGCTATGAGGTTGAATCTCTGCATTGTTCTAACTAAAAGGGATCCACCTTACCACAGATTCTCAAGAGTGACTGCAGCTTTGTCATGCAAAAAAAAATTTTTATACTTTCAGGAGTGTATTTAACTGTATGCTGCATACCACAATAGACACTTTTAAAGTGTTAAATTTTAATGTATATAAGTTGAATTTGCACTGAAACAAAACAGACTGCTTGCTGGAATAGAAAAAAAGGACCATAGCTTTAGAAATTAGTTTGTGTCTTAACATTCTTGTGTAACTCATAAGCTTATTTACTCCATAAATTTAGTGTCTTTTATCCTGTGGCTCCACACGGCTTCAGCTTATGAGGAAACTACTTCTCTAACTTCCTATTAAACAGACAGAGAGCTTGTATACAAACTAAACTTTTTCATCCTCAGTTCCCTGCTGAGACACAGGGTTATAATGCATTCAAATTGAAAATCTAATTCCAGTATTGAAACAATTCTAAAAGGAACCTCAGTTTGCAGCAGATCTTCATGTTTTCGCTCTGTGGTTTTGTGGTGGAGGTACAGTACATGTATGGTGTGTCAGTATCCATCAAGGCTGCAGGATTACAAAGTTTAGTCTGAGAAGAGATGGAATGAAAACCAGCGGAAAGTTCCTGTCTGAACTAATCAGATACTTTATACTGTAAAAACAAAGATTTTAGGACTGTAGGAGTCAACAGGTGTGCAGCATTAAGGCCATATCTCTAGAGTTTATCACACCAGGCTCTTGTCATATCAAGCACCTACATACTCGGTAACTTTCATCCTGCCTCTGTTTTTTTTTTAGTCAGATTAAGTGAATATGCATAACTATGCATCTCAACCAAACTAGCATAAAAGCGTCTTCGAGCCGTTCCAAAACCCCCTACAGGAATTTGACCATTTTAACTTTTTTCCAGTGTTGACCACGTCTTCTGCCCATTGACAGCTGGGAGCAGCTCCAGCACCCTTTGCAACCCCAAATGGGATAAGTGATAGAGCAAATGGATACATGAATACATGGATACTTGGATAAATTCCCCAGTGCTTCATTGGATCCACCTCAGACTTGGCTGGCCTGTCTATAAAAATGTTGAGGATTTAAACTTTGTTGAATGTTTGAGTTTAGTTGATAGGTGTTGACAGAGACACACCAAAGTTTCAATCAGTTGTCACCAAAAAGAAACCCAAGTGTTACTATAATGATTTTAAATAACGGCCAAATGAGAAAAACGTTTTCTGAAAAGCCCTAGCTTTAAACTCACAGTATGCAAATAGAGCCACCAGGGGGCTCTCAAGCAGAACACTTACAAAAAATGGGGGCCTTGTGGTTTAAGTTGCGCCCCATGTTTGTGGGTGGCCCGGGTTCTAATCCGGCCTATGGCCCTTTCATGCATGTCTCTCCCCACTCCCACTGTTCTCTTTAAAATAAAGGCACAAAAAGCCCAAAATAAATCTTAAAAAAAACATTTACAAAAAATAACTGCTCCACTTCTTACTCCACATCCAAATTTGAGGACTTTTTTTTCTATAAAGCACAGCTATCTATAAGATGTCATACTAAACAAAAACGCTGTTTCCCTTTCATGGTTGGATTTTAAATAATGAGGGCTGACCTCCTTGCAGCACTATAAGACCAGAGATTGACTGCTTGCACTCAGCAGAGAGCCATCGGCCATATCCTTCTGCAAACCTTGACTGCAAATCTGTAGAAGACAGCCTACGGTCCCTTTGTGCTGACTGGGTGAGGAACAGTCTTCTTGGGACACCCACTTCGCAACCTGTCCCTGACACCTACTGACCACTGTAGCAGGGCCCATGCTCATAGAGCTGACAATCAGGTGCCATTCAGGAGCACCTGGGGGCACCAGAAGCTCAAAACAGGAGTCATGACAACAGCAGCTTAAGTTGTTTGGCATTGGCAGTGAAGATATGGCAGATTTTTCAAGGGTGCACCCCACATACTCAGCTCTGCTGCTCATCCCACAAATGCATGATCCTTACAAATGTAGCTCAGTTAAGAAGGAGAATAAACAGGATTTCCAAGTGTATAAGGAGCATTGTTACAACAAAGAAATAATCTACTAAACACAAATTTCCTTACATTTCGTGCTACATCTATATTAACACTGTCATTTATTTGTAGCTGTAGTATCTCAGGCTAGTGACAGGAAATGACTTGTTTTGGAAGTTGATTCTCCTCCTTAGCCTTTGACTAGATCAAAGTCTTATTAAACCAGAAAGTCTTATAGACATTTCTGATTAGTTTCTGAATTTCGGGACTTTTTATTTTAATCCTGAGTAGCATGGGGAATTTGGATTTCTTGCCATGAAATAATCCAAACCACTTAATTCACATGGCGCTTTTAAAAAAAGCATGAAGTTTACCAAAGAACTGCACACTTACATCTCAAAAAATAAATTGCTATTCCTACAGTTGAAGGGCCCTGCAAAAATACAGTCAGCCCTGGTTTTATGTTTTATGATGGTTTTCTTAAAGAAGAAAAGAAGCTGGATGCCAAAGTAAGATCTTGAGGGTACTTACAAGGGGTGAGAAATATGGAGGTGGCAAGTAATTTCAAGATTTAAAACAAATTATATCATCTTAAAATGTAGTCTAAACTCAGGGAGTCGAGAGGTGGGCCGGGATCAGGGTGGTGTTGTTAAAAACCATGCAGCAGTAATCAGGACCCACTGAAACAGAAAGAGATGTTATTGAGGGGCTCAGGCAGCGTGCTCTGAAACTCAAAATGAAGACAAACTCTGACTGTTTTTGCAGTTTATCAAAGTCCCTGCTACTTTACGCTGTTTCACTTTTATGTACTGGGTCTGTTTTATCTCTGCAGTGTGACTCCTGAACTCAACTATTTCCCTATTTAAGAGCACGCAAATGTTTTTTCTTTCTCTCTTTCTTTACAATCTCGTCTGGTGTAGCCATGGCCAGCGGCATGTAAAATGAGCTGGGAAAAAAAGTCCACATTATAAAACATAGTTGTGGACTTTTAAATGATGTTTTTAGTGTTTATCTTGGAGAAGTCAGTGCAGTCACTGCTTTATTAAGGCAGAGGGATGTGGAGGGGGGGCTGAGCACAGTGAGTGAGAGAATAACTGACAGGGAAATTGCTGAGGGAAATTATTGTTATTTCACAATTAAATTATATATACTGGGTGGAATCACCCCTGACAGGGCTGACCAAAGCTGCACTCTCCATGTGTGTGTGTGAGTGTGAAACTTTATCCATCTACCAAGGCCACTGAGGCTGTCCTGGCAGGGAGAGGGATGTAGAAAGAGAATCGGAAGGAGGGAGAATTAAAGAGAAAGAAAAGTAGGAACATCAACAGCGTGGAGCTGAAACGGTCTATTTTAAGGCTAAGTGGGTGTTAGTAATAACACAGCAAACCTCCGGTAATGACCCCATTTTGAACAGTTGTGACTACAGTGTGTTAAACAAACACTCCTTGATTTTTGTCGGTGTAATCCAAACCCTCACCGCGGTCACACTGTGTGTTTAGGCACAAACATATTGCAGATGCTGGAAATGAAAATCCTCTCATGTTGAATTGGGGTCATTTTTCAGACAGAATGCTGACCTTGTCCTCGTCGGAAAGCATTAAAAACACATTGTCAAGCATGAAAAATGAATGGCTTTAGTAGTAAAAATATTACCTCTTGGTCTTCATTTGTCCTGAAACAATGTCTCTTTGAACACAAGGCTTCGGCTGGTATTTAAAGTAAACTAGCACTATTTTTATTCAGAGAAAGTAATGGCCCATGAAACGTAGGGTAAAACAGGGCAATGAGTTACACTGGTTAAAGCTGACTTTGGCTCCTGGACATTACAAGAAAAAATATAATGTAATAAAAATTTTGGAAATCCTGGGATCTCTTACGTTACGTGGAACATCTCATTTACTCCTGGATCTATGTTCAATTTATTGAGTAAAAATTTTCCTTTAAACTATTTGAACAGAGTTAGAATGAGGGCTTATTAATCTTACTTGTGCTTTATTTCAAACCAATATCAGTTTGGTGATGTATGTGTTTATTTTGATCATTAAAAACAAACAATAATTCAATGATGCATCCAAAAATAGATTAAAAGTGTCATTTGTAACTATGTTCATTCATATATTGATTTTACTGCACAGTGGTGAAATGGTAAGCGCTGTTGTCCCACAGCAAGAATTGTATTTTTTTTTCTTTGTTATAAATTTCAATATTAAAACAAAAGAAACTAAAGGAATTGGTCAACAGACTGAACAAACTGAGCAGCATTAATTACTGAGGCTCCTTGAAAATGAAAAGTGAGGATGACGGAGAAGAAGAAAGCAGGGACAGAGAACAAGATGAGGATGATGAGAAGAAAGCAGGGACATAAAATCACATCTGAGCCATTTCCATTGCTGTAAAAGAGTCCCACTCTGGCCCTGATGGTTTTACTGAAATATTGCTACATACATTTGGTGGATGATTTTACATTATCATTTTCTAACACAGGAGCTTGTTTCTAGTGTAAAAGGTTACAAATGCAGAAACCGATGCAAACCTTAGTTTCTTCTTTGCATCACGAAGGTTACCTTAGTGTCTCTACAATCTAGCCAAGAGTTTGCTGTTTTTTTTTACACAAAGTAACAATGTAATGACAACTTAATGCACATATTTGTCCAGTTTTACACATGACACAGTTAACTCATCTGAGACCTGCCTATGTCTGATAATTTCCCCCAAACAGTGAATCTTTCTTATGTGCAATGTTATCAGCTTGTACATGCCTGTCATTGCAATCTAACCCCTCTGTGTGTTATTTTTTGATGCACTCGCTGCCTTTTCTGCATTGTTCCCCTCTACTCTCATTTCGGTCTACATTTCTGCACATGAAACCACAAAACAAATCAATAACTTGTTTCTTCAGCACACCAACTGGTACTTTTTATATGTGTTTGTGTGTTTTATTGACTGTCAGCCGTGTATTTCATCTATCTTTAGGTCAATAGAACATAAAATGCAGAAGGTAGTTCTATGAGAACGCTAATGGTCAGGGACAGCAGTGACCTGCTTTGCGGTTAGGAATAAAGAAGGAGGTTCTGGTGCTTCCATTTGTGTGTGCTTGTGGGTGTATGAATAAATAATGAGTTAAAACTCGATGTGATGACTTGGCACACGAGTGGTGCTCTGGACAGAAGGTTAGAATTCATAAATGCAGTGGGATGTTATTATGATGATGTTTGAAACAATGGAGAAGAGTGTATGATGCTTATTCCAATCCACGGTCGCCCTGCATGCAATGTTTGCTGTCATATGATATATTAGATATTTAATCCATGAGCAGTTAAGCAGGTATACCTAATAAGGTGATCAGTGTTTATTTGTCAGTCATCTAAAAATGTCCATATTTGTTTGAGTGTTGTACTGCAAGGTATCATTACACCCCTAGTAAACACAGTTATTAAAGTATAAATCCAAACCAAAACTCACTAAACCTGGACAGCTGTCATGTTTTTCCCCCTTTCTCCCTGTGAGACGATGGAGAGAAGGTGACAAGAACTTGAACCTTTTTTCAGGACAGAACTGAATTTGATTTGCGTCAGAGTTGAAACCTCAGACCAAAAAGTGGCACCAGAGTTTTATTTTTCTAAAAGTTTTTTTTCTCTCTCTCTCTTTCCTCTCTCTGTTTCTGCATCCAGCACCCTCAACAACAACAACATCACCCTCATCCCCCTGTCCAGCTTCAACCACATGCCCAAGCTGCGGACACTGTGAGTATTAAACACACACACAGGAACAAACACACATTGAAAACTTCTGACATACACAACAGATTCTCAGAAAGCATGTGCACTTGATGGCTAAAGACATACAGTTCATTTACACACTGTAAAACCTAATTAGTGAACCTTACTTTGAAAAATCATGCAAACTGAAAAACTAAGTAAAAATAATTCAATGACCTGATGCCGTTTGTTGCTTTTACAGAAACTTTTTGAGTGTTGTGCACTTGTACTTGAGTTCAAGTAAGTACAAGTATTACCATCTCATACTAGTAGGCAGCTTTAAGTAAAACTGCACTTTCCTAAACTTAGAAATTCTGTTTAAATCTAACTCAAAACAACATGTTTAAGTATTTTTCATAAAACTACATGTTCTTCATCTGCTGCAATGTTTCCCTTATTTCTATCACATACATTTATCTTGAACATGTATGTCACTGAAGGTAGGCCAACTTAAGTGACTACAAGTGAAAATTACTGAAAGATGCACACTGAACCACACTGTAAAGAAAAAACATTCACGCTGAGAAGAAAATTTTTGAACAACTTAAAAAAATACTTCAATTGGTAACAAGCATCTTAATTAAGTTCATTTAACTCAGATTTACAAGTTACAAGAAGTTGCAACTTGTAAACCTGAGTTCATGGGCGTAGCATGGGGGGTACTAATTACCCGGGCCCACGGTAGGGAGGGGTCCTTGAGAAACCTAATGGAAAAGTGTGTTTTAATTTTATTTTTCTTAGTAATAAGTATCATTATTGTATCAAAACAGACTAAATGAACTGGTCAACAGACTAAAATTTGTGATACAGTACCTTAAAAATGTCCAAATGGTGAAGTCCAGTGCTACAAAATAATGCAAGTAAATATAATTTACCATTTTAAAAAATACTGATGATAAATGGGGAAATTATGGTTCAAAAATACATTAAAATGCATGCAATTGTTGCTTAAGTGTGTAATATTCTTTCTGGGGGCCCAAAATCTTTAACTACACCCCTGCTTGAGTTGAAAAAACTTAATTCAATTACTTTTGCCAATTACAGCATTCTTTAAGTAGTTCCAAAAATCTCTTTAGAGTGAATGTCTTGTTTTCTACAGTGCAGTGTTCAGTATACCATCCATTGTGTATTGTGGTTGCTTCCCACAGATGGGACTTCTCTGACTTCTCTGAGTCAGTAACTTCACTCATGGTGCAAAAGTGTCCAATGCTCAAAGGCATTCTTGGAAAACTCTGCACATTAAGGGATGAAAACAGTTTGAAAACAGTTCACTTAAAAAAAAAAAAAAAAAAAAGTTGTTTTCTTTTATTTCAGAAAAAAATAGAGCTGAACTTTGCTGTTTTTGACATTAAGTTAACACAACTCAATTTTTAGCAATTTTCAACTTTTCAGTCTTACAATGAAAGACAGAAAAGTTAACCTTTCATAGCAGATGGATTTGCCCGTTTCCATGTTTCCTTACTGGCAAATCCATCTTGCAAAGCTCCCGCCTGAACAGTTTGGGCCCAGTTAGAAAGCGACAGGACCAACTAGCGTTGAGGGGCAATACTTTAGGGCGCAGCAGAGTCATGATGTAAGCAAGCAGCAACAAAAGGCCGGTGCAGTTATGGCTGAAGCCATTAGTGTGGATGCTGCTAAAGCATAAGTTTTATCAGAACTTGATGACATTTCTTCGTTTAAAGAAAACAAAGAACAGCAGTGAGTTATTTCCTTTTAAAAATGAAAAAAAGTTGGGGACTGACATGTCTACAGTCACCATGGTTCGCATTATGCAGTTCTCTATGGAGTTGCGGTGCACCTTGGTTTGGGGCTACAATGCCACGTTTTGTTGTTCTGATTGGCCAGTAAAGATGTGACGGACAAAACGATCATCCAGTCACCCTCCACGTTTTTTTAAAGGCTCTGCCCTTTTTATCGAACACTGCCTATGAGAGGTTTATCTGGCATGTCAGGTTACAGAAGGGTGCGTTTAGTTCAGAAAGTGTAATTCCAGAGAGTGCAGTACATGTTTCTTATAAGATTTTTGCAACTGATGGGGCTTTTCTAAATGAATCAGTAACTTCACTCATGGTGCAAAAGTATCTAATGCCCAGAGGCCCTCTTAGAAAACTGCAGATTAAGGAATGACTGTCAAAAATATGCATTCTATCAGCATCATCATCATCATCTATCATGTTTTTTGAACAACCTTCACCTGTTTGGTCTTCCAGTGTAGGACAGTTGTGTGGTTTCTCATGCACAAGTTAATATAATTGGATGCATGTTTTCTCTTCTCTACTTCTTTATCATAAACAGCCAAAGTAGGAAGAGAAGTTTGTCGTGCTCTGCCCACACGTGCAAAAACAAATGCAGTTTTTTACAATTTGCACAAAATTACAAAGCTGCAGACTTCTTACAATCTGCGCAAATATGCAGTTCTAGGTTTTGTAATACCTATTGGTCTCGCCTTATAACTGATAAAAACTTCATAAG
Organism: Cheilinus undulatus; assembly: GCF_018320785.1. NCBI lineage: Eukaryota > Metazoa > Chordata > Actinopteri > Labriformes > Labridae > Cheilinus > Cheilinus undulatus. The sequence goes on from NC_054874.1 coordinate 38,606,548, forward strand.
AGCCGCACAAAAGTAAAAGTAACAGAGATTGTATCCTCACTTCTGTTTACAGCACAGGCAAACTTTGCTCAGGCACAAGCTCAGACAGCTCAGACTGTAAATTTCTTCTTTATCCGCTTGTTTGAGTGTCGCTTTAACCTAGTTGCTGCCGCCTACTGGTCAGTGGTGTGAATCAGCAAATTGGCAGCCTAGTCCTAGGATGTTACTTGTTTACTTGAAGTTGACTTCACTTGAAACAACAGTAAAATAGTTTCCTTCACCCTGCAATTAAACATACATGATAAAACGCAGTAATAAGTACATTTACTTGACTATCAAGTAAAGTTAATTTAATCTGCAGGAGTCAGCTATCAGGTTTACAGTGCAGGGATGTATTAATGCACCACACACAGGGGCCACAGACACACACAGTATGGCAGCAGGGCCTGTGTGTGATTATCTAATCAGGCCACAATAAGACAGCCACTCTTCTATTGTTTCATGACTATGAATAATCATGTGGCCATTACACACACGAAGACAAGTAAAGACACACACAGAGATGGATACAGTGACAAATTCATGAACTCACACACACACACTTGAATAACCTCATTAAAACCACAAGAAAAGCTTGTTTAGGCTCTCTAGTTCAATCTGCTTTGATTCATTAGGAGAAACCTCCAATACTGATGTTACTGATGTGAGCGTATACACAGCGTCCTGTTCCAACATGAACCCCAAGCCAAATCACCCTTTTTTGATTGATTACAGGAGGGTTTTCTTGTTGCGTGCATGTCTCTTTTTTATCCAGCATTTTGTTGTGTGAAAGGAGACCTCACTGTTGCCAAGGCGATGGCACGACATCTCAAAGGAGACTACCCATAATCCCGTGGGGCTGTCTGAGTTGCATTCCTGCTGGCCACACTGGGGTCGAAATCTGCCAAACCAACATGGATAGAATGGGATTTCCCCCGAAATCACCATTTTAAAGAGGCACTTTCGTGGTAGAAGTAACCCTACTTAACATTTAGAAATGGGGGTTTCTCAGCACACAGCCCACCAAAATAAAGCAGGATAACAATCACTGGAGCCCATTTATCTTAAATGGAAATTTTTCAGATAAGTTCAAAACGACAGCATTCATTGAAGGCCAAGTGACATGAAGAGGTTCTTTTCAACCTCTGTAGCAAAAAAGCTCAAAATGAGTTGTCAAAAACTGGCTTCCAGGCAGCTCCACACCTTCACCACTTTGTAATAAGCAGATTGTGTGAAAAGATATTCAATTTATCTTTAATTATTTTTTACAAATAAATGGGGGTTTATTTGCCTACGTTCTCCTCTCTCCCTGTTGATCTGCTTTCACATTAGTGACCTCATTTCCTACTCAGGCACACTTGCAGAAGTGCAGTCAAATACAGTAGAGGTATTCACATGTTTTTTTGTGAATCTGGGAAGAAGAAAAAAGAAGAAGCCACCATAACAACGACTCAGATCTACAGTGGCTATGAAACGTATTTACCCCCTTGAATGTTTTATCCTTTTTTTGATTATATAAATCAATCATGTTCAATATAATTTGACTCTACTATTTCAACAGAGGTCCAGCCAGTTGGTGCTAGAAGTCTCACAGTTACTACTAGCACTGCTTTGGCCATCAAACAAGACACTACGCATGGTAGACACCAAACACTGCATATTACCACAACTGCACCTTCCCCACTGTGAAGCATGGTGGTGGCAGCATCATGCTGTGGGGATGCTTCTTGGTAGCCTGCCCTGGAAGACTCATAAAAGGTTACATTAATGCGGCAAAATATAGTAAAATCCTAGAGGACAATCCTATCCAGTCTGCAAGAGAGCAACAGCTTGGGAGAAGATTTATTATCCATCAAGAAAATTAACCAAGGCATACAGCGAACACTACACAGAAATGGTTTAAAGACAACAAAGTCAATGGCGTGGCCAAGTTAAAGCCCAGACCTCAATCTAATAGAGAATTTGTGGCTCTACTTGAAAAGGGATGTTTATGCCAGATTCCTGTGCAGCCTGACAGAACTTGCACCATTTTGCAAAGAAGAATTAAGTAAAATTGCTGTGTCCAGATGTGCATGTCTGATTGAGACCTATCCACACAGACTCAGCACTGTGATTGCAGCCAAAGGTGCATCTACCAAATAATGACTGGAAGGGGGTGAATATTTATGCACTCGCTTAATTTACATTATATGTTTTCATTTAATTGACATTTGTAGAAAGTGATAGAAGACATTTAGAATTACTTTCACAACTCTACTCACTGGCATGTACCCTTTACTCAAGCATTCCCATTCACAGCTCAAGAATACATGAATATCGTGCTGGAGACCTCTTCCTCAAGTAAGCTTTGGTATAGTGCGCTTGTGTTCACGCTGATCAAATGAACTTGACTTTGGACTCTAGTATTCTTAGATCCAGGTCCCAGTTGGGAAACCGCTATTAATATAGGGAACACCAAACAGCATCAGGGTTTCAACAAGTAACCGGTGAGACGGGGTGCCATCTATACAAGCAACCCCATGGTGTATATTTATGTCATGTCTTGCATCTCAAGCCCCCATCTTCCTTGAGACAGAGAAAAACCTATTTCTGAGAGATGTGTGAATTAGAAACTCACCAAGATTTTTGGGCCAGGTTGTCTAGGAGTTTGCTAGAAATTTGCATATGTTTAAAAATGTTTTTGCTTTCCTGTTTTCCTTCTATGGTCCCTTTTTAGTACTTGTCTGCCCCTCCCCTAAGTCCTGTTTACATTTTGCTGTTCCTCCACCATCTCCTCTGCTGTCCCTCTTTCTCCTTCCCAACAATTCACTGCTTACTTTATTAAATTTTGTATTGTTTTCCTTTCTGCCCCCAGATCCTTGTATTGTATTAGCTGCTTTTATATAAACCTTTCATTCAATCAGATGTTTAGAGATGCCCCTGACTTGATTAGAGGGTAAAACTTATTTCTTAATAAAATGGCTTATCTCCCCTGCCACCTTTCCTTGTGACATCTCTACTTCTATCTTTCTCCATCTACTGTTCATCCTCTTCTTTTCTTGCTCTCCCTTTTTCTTCAAGGAATCCATTTATTACATTAAGAGTAATGGCTTCCCCTCATGGCGTCTCTCACTCTGAAACTTAAACCAATGAAGAGATTAGAACTCCCACTGCTTCCATCAGCGCATGTGTGTGTGTTTATGTGTTTGATTCACTGTACTAAAGAGGTAACCCTCTGGAGCAAATACTGAGAATAAAAACACACAAATACCAAACAGTCATTCACAGAAGCAGCATGTGTAGTGCCCTAAGTCACCCTGCACTCGCTCAGGACAACAAACCCTATCACTGACTAACACAGCTGGCACACGCACGTACACACAAACACAGCACTCTCTTCATGCCCCCTGCCTCTTCCCATTCTCCCCTGTGTTTTAATCCTACTTGTCAGTAATTAAGGCTGAGCCGGGGGTGGGCTGGGACGTGGCTATCTCCAGGCGGGGGTTTGACTATAAACTGGATTTATAATGGGAGAGCAGTATTAAAACCCACTGCCCCCGCTGCTAGCATCAATGAGCCCATCTCTGTTCCATAACAGGATTTGTCCTCTGCTTTATTACAAAGGGAGGCCTGTCTCTGAAAGGCTAGATATCCCGGCTGGCATATAATACGCTGACAAGACATTCTGCTGTTCATCCGCCCTGCTCCTCCTCATCCCTCTCTCTCTTTCTCTCTCTCTCTTGAGGTGTCAAATCCAGCTGGTACTACTCACACATTGTCTGAGGTCTTTGAAACATCACCTGCTTGTTCTCTATTGAACATACCTTTCACTATGCTTATAGCATTCCACTTGTGCACACCAATTAATGCCACATGGATTTGTGACAAGGCTGTTACACGCGGAATGGTTACTAAAAGTCCTCAAATTGACAGAAATGTGCAGTGAGGGTGGTTCACATCAGCATGTGTGAAAATGACATTCAGTAAGGTCAGAGGATGAAACAATAAGGTAGATAATGTACCTTCATTGAACAGCAAAGTATAGTTCCATTTACATCCACAGTTAAGTGAAGCTACTATGTTATAACTCAAGAGGACCATTTTGTTGATCCACTGTCCTTGTCCAGATCACCATGGGAGAATCATGTTATTGTTGATAGTTATTACTATGCAATTTATGCAAAGCTTCATGCATTAATGACTTCCGGGTCAAAGTCTGGCATGATTCCGCAGACCTATGAGGAAGGAATCAAGCAGGAACGGCACACATTCCTGCTCTTCCTGTGCCCATGAGGAAAGCCTGAGGCCGGGAGAAAAGCAGCAATAAACCCAGAGCAGAGCAGGCTGGGGTGGAGGAAGGTTGCAAAAGCAGCTTTTTTCCCAAAGTACCTGTATATTAGCGTCGGTGCATGTGCCCGGTGCCAACAACACAACAAGGGGAGCATTAAAGCTGTGCATTTTGACTTATTTATAAAGTTTAAGAGCATGCCCTTTTTTGTAGGGCTTTAACAAAGCATCACATGGCTCACCTGCTGTGTGATGCTGGCCACACAGAGACAGACCAATATTCTAACATTTCTATGTAGCACTGGCGAATACAGCTGACAAAACAGCAATTAAATTGTGATTTCCCGGTGAATTATTATAACAGCAAAATGTGACACATCTCCTGTATTGCCTTGTTTAGTATGAGCATGGAGAAGTGCTTTAAAGAGAGCTTACTTTGATTAGGGATCATGGAGCAGATGTAGCAGTAAGCTCTGTTCAGCTCTTTTATTTTAACAGTGCATATGCACAATTACACTTTGCATTGATAAAATGATTAACTTGACTTTATGTCTTGCCCCAGTCTTCATCTTCAGTCTGATTGGAAAAAACTCAAAATATCAGGATCAAGTGTAAAAGAGCAGCTCAGGAAGATTTTGTTGCAGACTATCCTGAAATCTCTTAAAAATTTCAGAGGTGAAGTGGACTTTTGAGTACCATTCTGTAAGAAAGATTTAAACAATGCAAAGCTTGGAATAATCCATGCAGGTTTCTCTTTCCACAGTTTACAAAAACATATGACTCAAATTAGGTGGTAAACTAGTTGGATCACTATGCACTTACTCATAGTAATCCTGGTTTCAAAGGTAGATGTAATGTTGTTGTTACCATTTAAAATCCAGTGAGAAAATCTTTCCAGAAACAGCGTTCCGGTTACTCAATATAATCAACATTTGGAACGTCACAGCAGGGATTGGCACAACTTGCTGCCAAAGAAATAGACCCAATGAAAACTGTTGTTTTAGTACACTCTGTGTATTTTGCCCAGCAACAAGGACATTGGCTCCAAAGACATAAGTTAATGCAGATATTTAAATGTACATCCTCGATGCATTTGCCAGCACTAACAGAACTTTACTCACCTCTATTTTGTTTTGTAAATTCTGTGAACAAAGTTAGTAAAATATGTCTTTTAGAGGGCTTAGAGGTTGCAAGATCTACAATGGCGCTTATATAATTACAGGATAACCTTTTACCTGAGGCAGCCACTTTAAAATGAAGACAAAAATGGCAACAATACTCCAAAGACATCGAAAGATCCTCCACATGTTTTTTGCTTCATTCTCTCCTTCTTCTAATTTTCTCCCTTGTGTTCATATTTCCTTTCTAACACACATTCTTTGTGTCTGGCCTCCCCATGTCTGAATATTTTCTTTACAGAACAATGATCTATATTCCTAAACCTTTTTTTCTGCCCCTCTTTTCTGTCTTAGCCTCTTTCTGTCGGTCTGAATAGATTGTGAATCAGCCATGTGTATGTGTGTCCTCGCTCTGATGGGAGTCATATTGTCGCACACCTTGGGGAAATGAGAGCTGAGGATATTAGTTTATGTATTGTGTGTGAGTGCTTCATTGTTGTCGCCCAAGCAGCGCCCTCATGAACTTGCCAGTGATGTAAACTGAGTGAGAAATAGAACCGAGTTGAATACGCACTGAGATTCATTTACTCCTTATGGGCTGTCCTCAGATCACTTCGCAGACTTTTGAGAGACTTTTACCTGAAGGAGCAAACATTTCAGGACAATAAGACGTTTATTTAGTTAAATTCTTTTGGGTTTTTTCATCTTAAACTGTGGATCAGTGGTTGAGTTGTCTCTTAACTGAAAAGGCAGGATTTCAATCCCCAGCTCTTGCAGGCACTAGTTGATGTGTCCTTGAGTAAATGTGTATAGATGGGTATGAATGGGGTTAGTTAATACTGTTGATCACTTCCATAGCAGCTTCCACTACCAGTGTGTGACTGAATAAGTGTGAATGTTGTGTAAAAGCCCTTAGAGTAGTCAGGTGACCACACAAGCTCAGGCCCATTTACCATTTAAGTCCATTATAGCAATGGTTCCTCCCACACAGTGTCCTAAATCCTGTCTCCATTTCTCGCAGGCGTCTGCACTCCAACAACCTCCACTGTGACTGTCACCTGTCCTGGCTCTCTGATTGGCTCAGAGCCCGTCGAGGCTTGGCACCCTTTACCCAGTGCATGGCCCCCGCCCACATGAGGGGCCTCAACGTCCCTGATGTGCAGAAGAAGGATTTTGTCTGCAATGGTGAGCTTACATAAACACACTGTATTCAAGTTCATACTGGATAGCAATAACAACACACTGTTGTACCTTTCCTGGACTGTTTGAGGTCTGCATTTATCCTAAAGGGATCATGTGATTGAAGTGATTAAAAAAAGGTTTTAATTGTTTTCAACCATTATTTTTTTATCTACTTGTAGGAAAAAACACAAAAATAATATGCAGAATAAGTGGCCATTTTTGGCTCCATGCAGCTTTATCCAAGTGACAATGATTTCTCCATTAAAATACTGACATTTTTGGTTCTTTAAGAGTGAAATTCAGCCCTAATTACACCACTTTATAGTTAACACAACACTGTTGGACAAAGTGTGACATCATCGGCATGATTTATTTTTCATAATTTTTCAAACGTCAGTGCCTCAGTATGGCCAGCTGAGTCAACATCATCTGGCTCCCTGATTGGTGGTATCTTTGTGGTTAGCATAAATTTTGGGCAAAGAAACTCAGAGTTATTCCCAGTTCTGTCTAAATTTTTGAGACCTGTAGAAGGAGTCACTGGGAGTGTGCACCGTGCAACAGCAGTCACTAGAGCTTTTGACAGACTTGACTATGGCATTGAGTTGAATACAAAACAAAGAGTTTAATCAACACAGCAGCCATTAGTAAAGGCAGCGTAGTTATCAGCTCCACACAGCTCAGCATTAGGTGAACAGCAGTGAAAGAATTACACCATGTAGAGCACATAATCAGCTAAAAGAGCAGAATAAGAGCAGTAGTGTTATCAGCTGCAGATAGTATAGGCTCTGTTTATAGGCTTCTGATTCAGCTTTCTCTGCTAATAGACTGTCAGCCTGTGCTCTCTCTTTATTAGCCTTTAGCCTCTCTCTTCTGCTTACATGATCCAGAACAGGGCTCTTTTGACTAAACTTTCTCTAGCTATCTTTAACAGGCCTTTCTTTCTTTCTTTCTTTCTTTCTTTCTTTCTTTCTTTCTTTCTTTCTTTCTTTCTTTCTTTCTTTCAAGAATCCTTCTCCCCACAGTCCCCTTAATGAATTGATGTCTTTAAATTCTTTTTGTGTTTTTCAATCACTGTAGTTATGACGGGGAAAGTCAAGTGGTCCGCCCCTGGTCATCACTATTTTTCTTTCACCTTTTTTAAACATTAATTTACTAAACTGTTGTATTGAAATATTGCACCTTACATCACTAGAAAGTTATGATTCTTACATTTTGGACCACTTAAAGATTTAACCAAAAGCATCTGGCAGACCACTAACAAACAAATGGTTTAAATTCATTTTTCCTACTACTTGTTTTCCCTTTTCTTCCAGTGAAAACGGCTCTGTATCAGAAAGGGTCCTGACCCAGTTCGAGTAAAACATGTAATCCAGTCACATCCATCAAGATTCACAGACTGCTTCAAATGTGCAAATAATGGAAATGTTTTTAATTATTCTAGCAGATCTCCAGAAGTAGACCACTTCACTTAGTTGACGCCTTTTACAATAAAAGCCCCCTGCCCAAGAGGCTGTATGTTCTTACTTTGAAAGTGACATTGATGGAAACAGTTTTTAATGGAAGTGAAAAGTTAATGTTCAGGATAAATAACTTAATGCTAAAAACTAATGATTAAAAGTTTGATGATTGTGCATGATAATCTCTGGTTTAAAATGCCCCCAAATGTGGCTGCAGGCAAAGAGGAATCATCTATGTTTCTCTATACAAGTTGGCTGATATTAAAAGTGTGTAAGTGATTTTTTTTCTTTTAAGAATCTGATAAATTATGTTGCCATCCACAGGTCCAGCACAGACAGAACCAAGAACGTGTGTCCCTCAGATAGCTGTGTGTCCACCCACCTGCAGCTGCAACAACAACATTGTGGACTGTCGTCGTAAAGGTCTCACTGAAATACCAGCCAACCTCCCTGAGGGCATTGTGGAGATGTAAGACTGCTTTAGCTTACCTACATGTTACAGGCACATTAAATTGATTTGTTTTCTTTCTGTGCATATGTCTTAGAATTTGCTGCAGTATGTTATTTCTTCATGCACAGGGTCCTGTTGTGATTTGCTTGAAATGTATAGCCTGTAGCCAGGGTTAGAGTATGCACATTTTTTGTGATGGTATAACCATTTTCTTCACCATGATGAATTATAACATTACTTTTAATCCAAAGTATGGGTTTTGCAGTGGCATCTTGTTTGAAACGAAACACCTTTTTCACCGTCATTCACTTTGCCTCTCCTTCTGTCTGTCTCTTGGACACATATTCAGACCCATACACACACACACAGACGCCACAGTGGGACGTGTTTGATATCCGTATTGATCGTTGTACCCTGTTTGTTTGTATAGAGGACAGCTGCTTGATTGCTCTGTGAGTAAGGAAGCAATTCTCCCCTGCACCGCCACACCAATACTGCTATACCTCCCTAGCATAAGTAATAGATTCACAGTGACACATACACCAATGAACACGCATATATGCAGACACACCGGTTTTTGTCTGTGCAAACAAGACTGGTATTTCAGTCCAATACACACACATGGGCACATGGACTGTGACTGAGCCACAGCTAACATAAATGATGAAACCTCTAGGACACACACACAGAATTAGCATTGGATCGATAAAGCCTAAATGCTGCATGCTGTCAGAAACAGTAGATCGTAACAGAATGATATATTGTCAGTCCCCTAGTATGGACAAAGTCATTATTCTGCATGCTGTTAAGCAGCATCACTGCCAAATGTGTGCATGCCATAAGGCAATTTTACAAAACAGGTTCATCCAAAGTCAGCTCACTAAAGGCCTTTGACTGCATTTGAGACTAAGCTCTTTGGGAACATGTTCTCCTGCCAAAACCATCTCCTGTTTCAGCTTTTATTTAATTGCTGTATCACCTTATGGATTTTTTATATTGCCTCTTACAATGTCTTCCTCTTAATACATCTATTGATATCGAGCGTCCAAGTGTCTTTGTCTCAACCTTGTTTTAAGCCTCTAGATATAATTTGCTGCCTATTATGTACCCCAGTTGTCTTTGACAATACGTCCCAATTCTTGATTTATTTTGACCCCTTAGCAGACTTAAGTTGTTGTTGCTCTCCAGAGGTGTGGGCTTTGCAAATTAAGACAGGGACAAGAGCCAAGAAACCGACACTGTGAGGGGTGTGGATGTTTAAAAGCCAAATCACAAGGAAGCATTTGATAGAAGAAACAAAGTTAAAGTGCAAAAGTCTAAAAGTTCCTGAGCTGAACTGCTATCTTTATAGCTAAATGTTAGCTAGTCATTAAATAAACTAGCTAGTTAGCTAGTCAGCAAATATAGGTTTCGAGTCATCAAGATAGCAGGCAAGCAGGTAGGGTTGATGCATAGATAGGCATACAGATAGATGTAACATATATTGAGTTCAATAATTTGTAAAGTGGCAACGTTAAAGCACCTGCAATGAAAACCTAGAAAGGTACTTAATAGCTAGCAAGCTACTGTATTGTATTGTATGGTACTGTATAGATAGAGTTTTAAAGTTGATAAAGATAAAACAACTACAATAAAAACCTAGTGAGCTAGTCAACTAGGCAAGTAAATGTAACTAGTTTAACTAGTCACACAGTACTTGCTAACTGGCTTGCAAGGTTGTTATTACACTTGGTTTATCTTAAAATTCTTCACAACTTAAAGAAATCAGTGTATTGTGAGATCTATGTAAATATCTAAGTTAGCAAGATAACTAGGAAGCAGGCAAGCAAAACAGATATTTAGATGGATGTCAAAGTATATTGAGGTGGCTAAAACAATAAAAATGTAGCTAGCTAGTTAGCAAATATAGGTAACTAGTTAGCAAGACAGCAGAAAAGCAAGAAACGAAAATAGGTGTAAAGATTAATATGAGATATATATATATATATTTTTAACCATTTATTACGTTGCGCAAGATACAGCAACTGCAACGGAAACTTAGCAATCTACTTAGCTAGCCAGTAGGCTAATGTATTGGTTTGCAGGCAGGATAGATAGATAGACAGATAGATAGATAGATAGATAGATAGACAGATAGATAGATAGATAGACAGATAGATAGATAGATAGATAGACAGATAGATAGATAGACAGATAGATAGATAGATAGATAGATAGATAGATAGATAGATAGATAGATAGACAGATAGACAGATAGATAGATAGATAGATAGACAGATAGATAGACAGATAGATAGATAGATAGACAGATAGATAGATAGATAGACAGATAGATAGATAGATAGATAGACAGATAGACAGATAGATAGATAGATAGATAGATAGACAGATAGATAGATAGATAGACAGATAGATAGATAGATAGATAGATAGATAGATAGATAGACAGACAGATAGATAGATAGACAGATAGATAGATAGATAGACAGATAGATAGATAGATAGATAGACAGATAGATAGATAGATAGATAGACAGACAGATAGATAGATAGATAGATAGATAGATAGATAGATAGATAGATAGACAGACAGATAGATAGATAGATAGGTAGATAGATAGATAGATAGATAAAACCAAGAAAAAAGAAGGATGGAGGATGGAGGTCAAGAACAAGACAGGGTGGAAGCAAGAGAGGCGGAGGAGAGGAAGAAGAAGGGTGGATTAGTTCCCATTTATCATTCTGACAGCTGACCCTGTGGCTGGCCTTGGGACCTTACCGCATCCTCCTCCTCTTCTCTGATTTTTCCTCTCGTCTCCCTCATCGTCCACACTTTTCCACTCCTCTGATTTCTCCTCTCTTGTCCCATTTTCCCACTCCCCTCCTATGATTTCTCCCCTCACCTTTGTCCTTTTTCCGTCTAATTTTCTCGCTGCACGTCTATGACTTTTTATTCTTGTCTCATCCCCTCCTCAGCCTTGTTTACTTTCCTCTCCTACTCCCTTCCTGCCTTTTAACCACAGCAACACAGAGACATTAAGAATGCATGAGCTACATAGATGGAGGTGTTGCCTACATCATCAGGGGAGCAGAGGGTAAACTAACTGTACTTTTCCCTAGCAGTGGGCTTTATGCCTAGTTTTGATGGCTCCCCATATGATAATAGAGAAATTCTACCAGTATGGTGTAATGAGTCTGCAGTCTTCCAGAGAAAAGAGGTAATAAATTCCCTTTGGCCAACAGCCTGAAAAAAGTTGAAGAATCAAATGTGTTCATAAATTAAAATAGAGATGAAACTTAAAGAAGAGATTGTTGTGGTTTGATCAAAGTACTTTATACATTGTCCAGGCAAAAAAATACGTGAATAAGTGAAACTGAAGATAATAAATCAGTATTTACCACTACTGGTTTTATCTGAAAACATCCCCAATGTCCATATGTGCATCACAACCTGTATTTAATTGATTTAATGACATTGAGTTAGATTTAGTCAGCTAAATGGTCGACCTAATTTGTCCTGAAAACCTTTATGCACAACGTCGTACCTGTTTTTATAGACTATTGCTAAGCAAATAAAAATTTTTGTCCATGCCCCAGTTTTTGGCTGGTCTCCTGTAAGCCCATTTCACACTGAGTGACCTTGCTCAGCCCCTGCTGCAAAGCACTGACCACCCTGCAGAAAAAAAATGTGTAGATGTTGATTGGAACAGCCACCTTTTGAACTTTCTGTTCCCATGTGTTTGGCAGATGTGGGGTAAAGCAGGGCCTCAATAACCAATGTTTTCTCTGTCCTTGGTGAAATTAAATATTGAAAAGAAGGGAAATTAGCTGATAATCTTATGCATGGTATGCTGCTTTTGAAGTTTTATTTAAATGTCCCCATTGTATATTTAAGGGGTAATGAGCTGTTTTAATTATTTTTTTTCAAGGTTTGTAAGATCATATTATGCCCCTTTTCTCACCTCTCGTCTCTCTTTTTGTCTTCTTTTTGTTTTGCTTCTCTCTTCTTCTTAGACGTTTGGAGCAGAATTTGATTAAAAGCGTCCCTGCTGGAGCCTTTTCTGCCTACAAGAAACTCAAGAGAATGTAAGTCTGAACAAACACACACTTCAAAACACAGACCGACATATATCTAGACATCCTTCAAATGTGTGCATGAGCATTAGTTTTGTTATACTAGATATGACATTGCATACTGACTTGATTACTGAATTAACTCCTTCAGTCTTTTATGTAAATTGCATTTAATCAGTAAAGTTTAATTGTGGTCAGTGACGACAAATTAACTGTAATTTTTGCCCTAAAGAATAATTCATAAAAGATTGATGAAGACAAAACAAAAGGAGATCCAGTGTAGAGCCTTGGGGAAATCCCAAGTCTGGAGTTAGTCAGCAGAAATTAAGCAGACTAATTTACACAGAGGAATGTTTAAACTGAGAGATTGGGGTGCTGATGGCCTAGTGCAGTAGATTTGTTTCACACATCCATCTGGTAAACCTCTCATAGACAGCATTTGGAAAAGGGCAGAACCTTTGAAATAAAAACTGGGAGGGTGATTGGATGAACATTCTGTCTGTCACCTTTACGGGCCAATCAGAGCAACAAAACACATGATGCTCCTACCGAGGACTAAACTCCATAGAGAACCGCACATTACTGCGAACAATGCCGACTGCAGACATGTTAGTACACGACTTTTGTCGTTTTTGAAAAGAAAACAACTCAATACTGTTCTTTGTTCTTCTTTTAATGAAGAAATGTTGTCAAGTTCTGATATAACTGGCGCTTTAGCAGCATCCACGCTAATCTCTTCCGCCATAATTACACCAGCCTTTTGTTGCTGCTTGCTTACGTCACAACTCCACCGCACCCGAAAGTACTTCCCACTCATCGCTGATTGGTCCTGTCACTTTCTGACCGGGTCCAAACCGTTGAGATGGGAGCTTTACAAGGTGGAGTCACCAGTGAGAAACACAGAAATGGGCGTATCCATCTGCTTTGCAAGGTTACTAGTGCAGTCGTTCTCAACGATGAGGTCAGGACCCCCTGCAGGGTCATAAGGCACTGAGAGGGGGTCACCACATGCCTTCCAAAACACAAAGCATATTTAAAAATGATTCCAAATTGAATATGTGACCCATTGTTTATAATATATATGCATAGATTAGTTCAATGCAAAATTAAAATGTGGTCATTTGCTTACATTTATGTCAGAATTAAAGTAGTATTTTAAAGAATCCTAAGTCTGCACACAGCTATTCTGTAATTTTCATGGCTGTGTTCAACTATGCTTTGAGTACCTTCAGACACAGTAGGGGTCCCTGGTCCCTGGCACCTTTATTTTGGGGGTTCTGGGCTGAAGGGTTTGAGAACCCCAGGGATAGTGGTTATGTCCCTGTGCCCCATGTATAGAGTCTTTGTCCTCAAACTGGAGAATCTGGGCACAAATCTAACTCCTTTCTTACATGCCAGTCTCCATTTTCTCTCTCATCATTTTCCGACTTTATCCACTGCTTTACCAAATTAAAGGAATAAAAGCCCAAAAATACATCTACTACAGCTCTGACATACTAACAGCATACATCCAACCTTTATATTAACTTATAGTTAAAGCTTTTTATTGACAAATACAGATTTAAAGAAGTGAAGAGATATCAAACAATGCTTTACCAACAATAGTGCATGACGGCTTAATTGCTTAATTGAATTAATAAAAAAATACAGTTTTAAAGCATTTACATTCAAATAAAACAACAATTTGAGATAAGGGCTGTTGACAGCAAAAGCTGGGACAGAGATCACCAGTTTAAGGCCTTTGCAGAGGAGAGAGACATGCAGTGCTAGAATCCATTTACCATTTTTCCTGGGGTTTTCTCATTATTGGTTACAATAAGATTATATAAATGCATAGTTCAAAGGCAAGGGTCAAGTGTATTTTCTGTTTATAGATCAGTTAAACCAAAACATTAGATAAAAAAAATGCTTCAAATTTTGATGACACAAGTGTTAAAATAGTTTAAATGTAGTTCTGAGGAATCCTACAGTGATTTAAATCCACACAGAAGACTTAAATGCATTACACTACAGATATATAGTGTTAAGCCCTTCCCCTACATGCAACCATGTTAACACTTGTCCCTCATTGCAGACTTTTTTACTACAGCTTACCTGTCAGTCAGTGGAGGGCTGGGGGAGAGGAAAAGTACTTTGGAACAATTTCAGGGTAAAGTCAGGGTGATAAGTGCTGTTTGTGTTTACACATGCAGCTCACCCAGGTAAACTCATGATATTTTAAAGAGTTTGTGCAAGTGTGAATGGGACTGTACAAACTGGGGGGAGGTAAGCTCAGTCAGTCACTCACTCAAGTTTTGCACGTACCCCACGTTTTCTAGTGCCCTCTTTCCAGACTTAGAAGGGGCAGTGGCGAAATCCTCTCCAAAAATAAAAGGACCAGAGAGAACTGAAACAATATTAAATTATTATATTAGTTTAGTCAAATTTTGCTGATGAGTCACAAAGTTCTTGGAGATTTCCCATAACAGTAACTTTGGAATGTGCCTCCAGATAATCTCAGTTTGAAGGGCCTTATAATCTCATACTTCTGCAGGCCTTAACCTAGGGTTAAAGTGAGGCAGGGGGATGGCATTGGGTATCAGCCCCGGCCTGGATTGTATCCAGAGCGGCCTAACTGGATGTGAGCAACTTGCACATCATCCCCACCCCACTTCAAGTCAAGCTTGTTCCTCTGCAGGCCTTAACCTCAGGTTAGGGTTAGGCAGAGGGATGGCTCTGGGTATCTGCTGAGGGTTGGGTTGAATCCAGAGCAGGCAGACTGGATGTGACCCATGTGCATACTAACCTGTACCCCCTTCAAGCAAAGCTCATTCCACATCAGGCCCAGTTTTAAGGTAAGGCAAGGGGATGGCTTTAGGTATCTGCTGAGGCCCAGGCTGCATCCCAACAGGCCCTCCTAGATGTCCCAAACATTTGAATATTTGGGGAAAAAAATTGCAATTAGATTACTTTTCCAAAATTGTTCAGCCCTATTTAGAATGAATGGGAAAGACATGCAGGGAAGAAGCCATATGCTTGTTTCCAACTTGTGCATATTGAGATATAAGCCTCTGTACATGGTGCATACTTGTGTACCTGCACATATTTCTGGATATGCTCATGTTTCAGGGAACTATTTAAGTGAGTAATTTACAGAAATTTACAATTTGCAGAAAAAAAGGGAGCTAATTTTTCGTATTTGCAAACAGGTACTGAATACCTGGTGCCTATAAAATTTTCATACTCCAGACTCAATAGTGCAGTATTTTTAAAGAAGGTTATTTCTCTTATCTGAAGTGTAACCCAGCATGTATACCCTCATACACCCTTCTGTCCCTCACACAGGTCATGTCACACATGTCTCTGTCACACACTCCACAGACATAAAGAGCACTGGTGAAAAATGTCCTTATCATGCAAATGCCTGAAAATGCCAGACTTGCAGACTCGTGCAAGGTTGGAAGGTTATACATCCACTCTCACAGGCACACACACACACACACACACACACACCTCTATAACCTCAAGTGTTTAATAATATATCTTACAGGGGTGGAAGTGAATGACATGAACTGCACTTAACATGCCACTGCTTCTTCTCCCTCTCCTGTCTCTTCATCTTTTTTCCCTTGCTCTGTCCATCACTCTGTCCCTCATTTACTTACACATTCAGCCCTTCTTACTTTTCTCATCCTGTCCCCTTGCCTTGACCTCTGTTGATGTAGTCTCTTGTGATCATTTGTCAGACAGATCTAGGACGTTCATGAATGGACCCCATTACTGTGTATTACGGTAATGCACTTATATCCCTTCTCTCTCTTTCCTCCCCTCTCTCTCTCTCCCCAGTGATTTGAGTAAGAACCAGATTTCTGACATTGCAGCCGATGCTTTCAGCGGCCTTCGCTCACTCACTTCACTGTAAGTATGACACACTTCAATGCACAGAGACATGCATATGTACACATACCCAGACAGAAGAGTAATTGCATTTCCAGACATTTAGCAAATAAAAATGTTGTCGCTGTCGATGCTGACAACACGACCATAGCGGTGCAGTGTGTGAGAATGTGCCGTTAGTGTGTCACTGTTATTGTTGGTGTGTTTGTGTGTAATTGTACCGGTCTGTAATCACTGAGGGTGAATGTGATAAGAACATGAAGGACAGTTTAATTTGAATCAATCTGGAGCATGGAAATGAGACAGACCAACAGACAAGAAGGGGCAGACAAGGTGAACTCTGGTGGGTGTCAAAACGTGCACGCGCCGGCACGCACGCATATAGCCAAGTCTGCTGAACAGTAATTGTACATTTTCTGCAGAAAGGCCAACTGAGGCGTGAGCAAAAATATAAAACTGCTCAAGTGAATTAAACGGTTGCAGTTGGAATTGGGAACCCATCTTAAACATTATTCCTGTTTATGACACTAAAATGGGATACAGTGCATTCAGAAATTTTTCAGGCCCCTTTATTTTTTCAGTTTTGTTATGTTGCAGCCTGATGCTACAGTAGAAAAAAATATTCTCTTAAGTCTACACTCAGTTTTTGCAAACCTTTAAAATAATTTTAAAAATGAAATATCACATTTACATAAATTTGGATCCAGAATGGATCCACCTGTAAATTAAAATGTGTTGTGTGTTTTGCACTAAAGAGAGACCTCCATCAAGCTGCTCTGCAGCCCTCCCAGATCAGTGGAGGGCTGCAGTAGTGATGGTTTTTCTTTTCGAACTTTGTTCCATCTCCTCACTAGATCTCTGGAGCTCAGTCAGAGTGACCATCAAGTTCTTGGTCACCTCTTTTACAAAGGCCCTCCTCCACCAATTGCTCAGTTAGCCCAGTGACCAATTCTTGGAAGAGTCCTGGTTGTGCCAAACTTCTTCCATCTGAGAATTATGGAGACCACTTTGGAACCTTTAGTGCAGCCGAATTTTTTTGGAGCCTTCCCCAGATTTGTGCGTTGGCAATTGTGTCTCTTAGTTCTGTGGGCAGTTCCTTTGACATGGCTTGGTTTTTGCTCTGATATGCATTGTCAGCTGTGAGGCCTCCTTCAGAGAAGTGTGTGCCTTTCCAAATCACATCCAATCACCTTAATTTACCACAGGTGCGCTCAAATCAAGGTGTAGAAACATCTCAGCCAAGATCAAGAGAAATGGAAGGAACCTGAGCTAAATTTCAAGTGTTTTTGCAAAGAGTCTGAAGACTTATGTCAAAGTGATATTTTGTTTTCCATTTTTAAGAAATTTACAGAAGTTATTAAAATTCTGTTTTTATTTAGTTAATCTCAGTAGTGAGTGTAGATTAATGAGAATAAAAAATACATATATTTTTGTCAACTGTAGCACCAGGGTGCAACATAAAAAAAATAATTAAAAACTGAAGGGGGTCTGAATACTTTCTGAATGCACTGTAACTGGCCAAGCAGTTTACCAAGCAAAAAAAACTACTTTACAAAGTATGTTTTTCCATAATCTTCCATAAACAATTTTATATTCCCATGCCTATTAAGCTGATAACAAAACCTCTTTTAGTGTATTCCATCTTTATCAATTGGCTATGAGATTTTTTCATCAGTGGATGTGTTATCTTTTATATTGCATGTACATTTAGTCAAGTATCAGTTCAGTCAAATGGCGGAAATAAAGTATTAAGAAAAGAAATGAGAATAATCCCCTTGGTTTTTGAATTCAAGTCTAACAAAGAGATGGAAACCAAGTATGATCAGACTAAAGATTTCTATCTTCATCTTTCAGAGAATGCATCATCAGACAGCTATCATGTTGAAGAAACACTTTATAAAGATGCAATATTGCTGGCGTCAGGCAAAAACCTTGTATCTCTATTTCTCAGGGAATGAATAAACACTGTATTTCTCAAATAATTTAAGACCGGATGGTCATAGTCAGCATCTTTTTTGACTCTTATTATTTTTTTTTTAAGTTTTTAAAACCTACAGACAGATGTAAAAGTTATTTATCTATTTCTGCCCTCTTTATATACATTTTACTGACTTATATTGTTAAACTCTTGTTTTGGTTTTACTCCTCTTGTCTAATTTAATTTAAACAAATGCTTATTTCACATAATGATTCGTGCTTCTCTTAATAAACAGTATGGTATTGTATAATATACCACAGTTAGGTATGGTTTTACTTGTTCTGTATGCAGCATAATACGGTAACTGACACAAAATAGATATATATGAAGTTGTACTGCTCGAATTCTTACAACTACATCATAAAAGTATCCTGAAGAAGACTTGCTGTAGTCTGTTCCTCACAAGAGCTGGTTAAATGTGTAATGTAACAAAAATCTCTGGAATACAACTTAATGACATAAATACCATGAGATACCACATATGTGGATGTAAAACATTGCAGCTTTGCAGCCAGCTCCAGGCCACAGAAGTCTTTAAATGTAAGCACCTTCTAGTACACACTGTACTCTAAACGATGTTGTTTTGCTTCTCTGGTGCAGGGTGTTGTATGGCAACAAGATCACAGAGCTGCCCAAGGGATTGTTTGATGGACTGGTTTCCCTGCAGCTACTGTAAGTACTGTCTGTGTGATCTGTTGTTATGTGTTTACCTGTGTATATGTGTGTGGTACCCTCTGGGGTAACAGAGAAAGAAACAAAAGGATATCACACTCCAACAATGGATGAACCATTGTACCCAGAAAACAATGTATGTAGTTTTTGTGGGTTTAAGACAGTCTGCTTCATTTTGCTGTTTAGCAACAGTTTCTTCAAAAAAAAAGGCCAGGAAAAGATGGGTAACCAATGGGCATGCACATGAAATAAAAAGAACAGAGTAACATACACCTCTAAAGGCACATATGAAGGGGAAGTGTCCTCTCAAACGATAGCTACAACAATGATCTTATGTTGACAATGCCCCATCCACAACTTATAAACAGGTACAGAACATGTCTTCTAAGTTGTAGCGCTTCATCATCAACAATCATGCAGAATCCCTCACGCCATCATGCACATATAAAGAAAGAAAGATAACTGATAGAATAAAAAGACAGTATATGCAGAATTGCACAATTAAAACACCAAATCACATGACTGAACCTCTTTGCAGGACTAGTTCCTGAAATTTTAAAGTATGTTCATTTCAGCCAGGTGGCTTTTGTTAAGAATTTTAAAAGTTAAGGAATTTATATTGTTTAAAGGTTCCAGCATTACTTGCAGTGTCCCATTATATTTGATACAGTGTCTTTAGAAAGTATTCATCCCACTGGATGTTTCATATAAATCACACATGGTCAATATAATTTGTATTTAAATAAAAGAGAGAAAAAGAAACATCTGTAATGTAAAAGTGCAAACAGATTTCCACAAACTAATTTAAGTTAAATTAAAAAATATGAGGTAAAATAAGTGACTGCATCAATATTCAACCCCTTTTAAGTGAATGACCTAATTCAACAGAGGATCCGCCAATTGGTGCTAGTAGCTACAATTGGTGAAATGGGATCACCTAAGTGCAGTGAATGTGTCTCAAATGATTGCAGCATAAAGACACCTGTGTCTGGAAGGTCCATTCACTGGTTAATCAGTGTTCCTGGCTACTATTACACCATGATGACAAAAAAAATAAATAAATAAATAAAAAAATGCTCCAAGCAGTTTAGAGAAAAGGTTGTTGGAAAGAATAAGCCAGGAGATGGATACAAGAAATGTTCATGTCAGTGAACATCCCCGTTCATAAATCCTTCATAAAGAAATGGGAGGAATATGCCACATGTTTAAGTCTGCCTAGATCAGGCTGAAGGAGACTAGTGATGAGGGCAACACCTATGACTACTCTGAAGGAGTTACAAGCTTCAGCAGCTGAGATGGGAGAGACTCTGCATACAACATCATTGGCCAGGTTCTTCATCAGTCAAAGCTTTATGGTAGAGTGGCATGCTGAAGAAAACTCGGATTCAATCTCAGCTAGAGTTTGCCAAAAAACATGTGGGAGATTCCATGGTCAAGTGGAAGAAAGTTCTTTGGTCTGATGAGACTAAAATGGAGCTTTTAGGCCATCAGACAAGACGCTGTGTTTGGTGGACACCAAAAACTGCACATCACCACAAACCACACCATCCTCACTGTGACACACGGTGGTGTCAGCATCATGCTGTGGGGATGCTTCTCGGCAGCTGGCCCTGGACGGCTTTTAAAGGTAGAGGGTAAAATGGATGTGGCAAAATATTGTAAAATCCTGGAAAATGATCTTAATCAGTCTGCAAGAGAACCGTAGCTTGGGAGGGAAATTTATTTTCTGGCTAAACAATGACCCGAAGCATACAGTGAAAGCTATACAGAAACAGTTTGAAGACAACAAGGTGAATGTTCTGGAGTGGCTGAGTCAAAGCCCAGACCTCAGTCCAATAGAGAATTTGTGGCTGGACTTGAAAAGAGCTGTTCACGCCTGATCCCTGTGCAACCTGAAAGAGCTTGAGCAGTTTTGCAAAGAAGAACGGAGTAAAATTGCAGTGTCCAGATGTGCCAGCCTAATTGAGACCTATCCACACACACTCAGTGCTGTGACTGCAGCCAAAGGTGCATTTTCTAAATACTGACATGGAGGGGGTGAATATTTATGCTGTCACTTATTTTACACTACATATTTTTATTTAATTGACATTCTTAAGTAGAAATCTGTTTTCACTTTGATATAAAAGAGGGTTTTTTGTACATTTTTTGTAAAAGAAAAAAAAAAAGACTAACTGCACTGTATACCCACTTCTTAGAGCTTCACTTCACCACTGCTGGTGTTACAGTACTGTAGGATACTGAGACTCACAAAGGTAGAAAAAAGGTGAATGATTTGTCTCCTACCCCAGAAGATTGAGACAGTGGGAGAAATAATTTCTTTGCTGATCTTTTGTTGCAGATATATGTCGTATAGTCTTTCCAGGACTGAAAATTGTCCGTCATAAGCCCAGTTGTTATGAGAAGAATCTTTTACAATATGATTCATTTCTTATTATAATAGGAGATTTAAGAGCGTCAGATGAAAAACCGAATACATAGGCTCTTATTACTTTGAAATACAGTATGTTGGTGATAATAACAGGAAGTTCAAACCTTGCTAATAATCACAGTGGCACAGTGATGGCTAAAACAGAATCCTCTCTACATGCATTAACTCTCCATCTGTTGTGTACTAAACTGTAATCTCCCACAGTTCTGCAAACATTAGTTACTCCTAGAAGGAAAGCCATCTATTCTGAATGATTCCTGAAGGGCACAAGATCAAATTGCAGCAGTGGTTCAGCATGCAGTAAAAATTCAGATTCCTGTACCACCTACATCTGTACTGTATGTGGCATATGGTCCCTGCAAATGCCGCAGTCCACTGCAGAAACTGCTAATGTTCTGGGCTTTTCCGTCGTAAAGGGAAGCCAAGCAAAGAAAATGAGGATGAGTGAATCTAACCTGCAAACACCTTTAACGGCCTGAGGTGGATCATTGGGATGCATGGTGCATAGTCAGAAAAGGAGGGAAAGAAAGGGAATGGGGATGGAGGGATGGATAAATTAATGGATAGAGATGAAAGAAGAGAAAAGACTTAGACATAAGAAGAAACATTTTTGCAGATGATATTTGAAAAATGAGTTAAGAAACATGAAATGTAGATCTTAATTAGCGTTTAGTATCCCTTCATATCCCTCAGACCTGATCATGATGCTGCTGTCATAAAATGTTAAACAATAACTGCTTTATATTCGTTAAAACATGCATGCTTGTTCCTTTAATATGACAAATCAAGACTGCTTCTGTGCATTGGTGACCGCTTCAATCATTGAATAAATAGGGTGCTGAATGACTACTTAATATTCATGTCTTGCCACATCATTGGTCAATCCCACAAAGACACCGCCTGCGGCTCTTGGAGCGCTCCTTCAGTGTAGGGATGGAATATGTCTTTTAATATTTTAGCGCTGATAGAGGAAAACCTCCCATCCCTAAAAAGTCGGTCAGATAGGCAGGGCCTTTTAAGATGCTGTTAGTCTCCCATAAAGAGTAGTGTTTCTGAATTATACATCAGATTTAACAAGTGAATCAGGCAGCATGTCAGCCCTCTGTTGCAAAGATGAGTTTATTGCTTTGTATAGCTACCGGTCTGCTGTTTATATTGTCTGCACTGCTTTATTTTACTGGTGCAGTTTCAAGTAATTAGTTCCTCCTGTGAGCTTCCTAATGAGGCGTGGATATGTCGCAGAGCAGCGTGTGTGTGCGTGGATCTGCCTGTGATTTTGTGTGTGGTTTGAGAGTGTTTTTTGCCGGTATGGCTGCTCGTTAGGATGAGTCGAGATGATTAAGCTGAGCTGCTGTACCAAGTAGCGAGTCACCAGGTAGAGAGTAAGAGTGTGACAAAGGAACAAAAAGGTGAAACAAAAGACAGAGAAAGGAAGAGAGCTTTGAAAAAAAAAGAGAAAAGGATCAAGAATCCGACAGAAAAAAGATAGAACCGTCAAAAATCTGTCAGCTTAGCCATATTAGCGAATGACATGCAAGTATGAAAGGACGGTTAAGCGGAGGAAAGGGTGGAGGTGCAAACCTTTCCTGTCATTTATTTAATCCCTCTATCACATTTCTTATTTTCCTTTCTCTCTATCATCCATTCTACTTGTCAGCTCCTTTCACATAATTGTATATCTGTGTCACTCCAAGTCAAATTTTCCCTGTCCATTCACTGTCTTAACCCATTATTTCCCCCATTGCATCTCCATCTGCCTTTTTTAACCACCTCTCTGTCAAAACGGGATTTACACTCTAGCCAATATGCTCCCAGAGATGAAAAAAGGAAATATATAAAACTTCAATTTTTTTTTAGATTTATGTGGTGGATCCAGACAAAAATATAATCATAGCTGTGTGGATAGGGTTAGAGGGGATTTGGGGAGGGAAGAAATAGTAAGAAGAGGACAGGGGAAAAATGTGGATTTATAAGAGGTGTTTTTGGGACTGTAAATCTTTACATCATCTGCATATAAGTTTGGGTTTATTTTGTGTCATGCACAGAGGTAATGAAGTTAAATCAGTATGAATGATTAAAAAGTAAATACTGCATTGTTGCTTGTGTTTCAGGCTACTGAATGCCAACAAAATCAACTGTTTGAGAGTCAACACCTTCCAAGACCTTCAGAACCTCAACCTGCTGTCACTGTACGACAACAAACTGCAAACAATCAGCAAAGGATTGTTCGCCCCTCTGCGCTCCATCAAGACTCTGTAAGCATAGACCTTAAAAACTTTGAATGGCATTGTATTTTTCTAGCATTTTAATTCAGACAGCAACACTAAGAACTGCACATGACTAAGGTTATTTAATCAGCACCAAGAGTCACGTGATGCTTCTGGATCTTTTACTTGAGGCTGTTAACTAAAAATCTACTGCTTTAAGTCACTGCCTTTGTATTAAATTTGACAGTGCTTCTCAACCTCTTTGTGATGTACAAAAGTGCAAAATATTTTTGTGACTGGCTCTGACATGTTGTGGTGGTGATGTTATTTGGAGCCAAGACATTCTAAACTTTCCTTTTACAATCACAACAGATGAGGCAGCAAGATGTTCTTCGAGAAGGTCAGGTACTGTTGAGTTAATGTGGCTTTTCTGAGCCTTGAGGTGACAAAAAGTAGTGGCCTTTGGCACTATAATATTCTTTTTTTTTTTTTTTTTTAAAGATTTATTTTTGGACTTTCTATGCCTTTCTTGGTAATGGAGGACTTAAACCACTAGGCCACCTGCACTACGGAAATATTCTAAACCATAAATATCACACAATGAGACAGGACAAAGAGAGGGAGACCCCTTGCCCAAGTGCCACTTAGCATCCACGCTTGCTGTAGCTCCCTATTTAGCTTCCAGGTACCTGTTGCAGAGTGGTCTGGTAGTAAAATTAGCAGGGGACCAAGCACCCATCGGAAGAAACTCTGATTCATCCAGTATGCTGAATCTGTTAGCCAGTGGATGGTGGCTGGGTGGCAGGGGCTACCAGCACCAGACACCCTTGCATTTGATGATCCAGGGTTGGCCCACAGATGGCACAGAGCAAAGAGGAGAGTTTTCTTTAAATCCCAGCTGGTGCACTGGCGGTGGTAAGGTGGAGCCAGTAGAGCCCTTCAGCCTCGCACCCAGATGGAACCAGGGATTGTCTGGGGTCCTCCCCCAGAAAATTTCAAGGCTTAACACTTTATTTCATGATGACTTTTGATTATCCAGATTTCACATAATAGGGAGAATCATTTTAAAGAATATGTTTCCCCCGAAATTCAACATTTGAGAACAATTCACGTTATATTTTGGCAAAGCTGGAAATGTTTGGTGATGTCTGTGTTGTTCACTCTCTTTCTTTGTGAAACTGTTCATATGAGCAGAAAGTGTTTTTAAAAACTCCCCATTTGGTTAACTGTGATGCTTCCACGAATCCTTACAGTGTGAACTCTACTGTAACTTTCTATGTCCAAGTTTTAAATCGCATGCTAACATGCTCTTCCAAGACGCAAGGACGCTGAATATTACATGTTAAGTAGCATCATAATGCAGAGAAGGGAAGACACAGAAGGGCAGAAAAATGATTGAAGACATCATGACATTTTCATCAACCTTGCTCCTTCCTGCAGCTCTCGTCTCCTCAGTCCGCTCGTGCAGAGTTCAGCTCACCCCTTGAATCAGGTCATGGGTTGCCAGGTCGCAGGGACTGAGGGGTTGAGATTTTATGCTGATGTGGATTGAGTGCATGTTATACACACAACCTGGTAACTTTGGTGTCCTCAGAGAAACATACAAAATGATTGATTCTATGTTAAAGAATTAGTATTTATCAGGTAGAGCTATGAAAATGTTCATTGGGTTGAGTCACTGAAGTCTGCAAGGTGCCACTAAAAACACAGCCAGAGGCAGTTGTAGTAACTGTGACAACTTTTTTCTGTTTCCTCCATGAAAGCAAACCCATCTTCATTTCACTCTGCCTTCTCCTCTCTCTCTTTCAGTCATCTGGCACAGAATCCCTTTATGTGTGACTGTCACCTCAAGTGGCTGGCGGACTACCTGTTTGACAACCCTATTGAGACCAGTGGAGCTCGCTGCAGCCATCCCAGAAGGTTGGCTAACAAACGCATCAGCCAGGTGAAAGGAAAGAAGTTCAGGTGCACAGGTAGGATATGAGTTCATAAAAACAAGCACTTAAGCAAACGCATAAGTAAACATGCAGAGAATCAAAGTGGACGGTTAATTAAAGAGGGTAAGATGCACAGGTAGAACATTGTGAACAAATATCATTTGACACAAACCCATTTAAGTTTATGTTTGCAATTAGAAAGGGAAACTGTGTATTAAAACACACACTGGCATTCTCATACAGTCTGTCCTTGCTACGATTGTATTGCTGTAATTTCCTCTGATAAGAGCCCTGGGTCTCTCTAATTACAGCCTGGACCAATTCAGTATAGTGAAACTGCACTATAACCAGCTCAGCAGGGACCGGTCATACACTGTGATTACCCACTTGTGTGAGACTGTGAATGAGTGTGTCTGTGTACTCCAAATCCTCAGAGTGGTTCTCCACACAGTATTATCCCTCTTTAATATAATGTTTTTATAGTGCATTGGAAATTTAATGTTGAGAATTCCCTGACAGTATATAAAATAATGTTTTCAGTCTATCACAGTAGGAGACCTTAGTTCTAGTTCAAAGAGACATTTAAAAATTAAACAGGCTGGATTATGCTATGAAAGGATAATCTCATTTCATCATTTTTAGGAGTAGGTTCAAACTGGTTACATGTCTTGTGTTTGTGGATAACAGATACTAATCTCCTGTAGGTTGCAATCCGTCACAGTTTTTGTTCTCTATAAGGACCCTGAAACCTGAATTCAGCAGCATACAAATACTAAAATAGTCCATGTATAATACAAAACACCTATTTTATCATCTGAAAAAGTGGAAATACCAGTATATAATAATGAGACATGGGCCATCATGACTGCAACTGAAGCTGAAAGCATCACACACTGTACCTGGACTATGAAATTAAAACTGTCTCACTGTGTATCACTGTTAGGCTTTGTTCTGCAAAACATGCTGGGATACTAAGCAATGGAGACCAGGCTGACTGCACAACTTTTAACGGCTTTTCCACACAAGGTCATAATATTGGATTTAAAGAAAAGATAGTTTACTGTCAGTACAAACTCTCACTCTAAAAAAGTTCAGGTGTTGTGTAAAATGCTAATAAACACTTAATACATTGATTTGCAAAACCTTTTAACCAATGTTCAATTGAATATAGCATAAGGACAATATATTTGATGTTCAAACTGTTAAATTTGATTGTTTTTTTTTTTCCTTTAGTAATAATGTAAATTCTGAATTTAAATCCAGCATCACTTCAAAAACAATAGCATGTTTACCTGAAATACATCACCTTTTCTCCCAACAACACTCTGTAAGCATGTGGGGACTGAAGACACTAATTGTTGAAGTAAAGTGGAATTCTGAAGTTTTTCAACAGTGCAAGGTTCCTGTTGTAGTATTTTTCCCTTCACACCTGCGCTCCTTTGCTACAGCCCATGCCGTTGTAAGTTTGAATAAAGTGACTTGGCATTGTCTTGCTGAAATGAGCAGGGATGTCCCCTAAAAAGACATCAGGATAATGGGAGCATTTCTTTACTCCAAAACCTGGATGTAACTCTTAGTATTAAAGCTACTTTTGCAGATGTACTAGTTACCCATGCCCTGGGCACTAATATACCCTCACACCATCACAGAGGCCAACAAGACCTCTAGACTGACAAGAAAAGGTCTGGCCTCACCTGGAACTAGAGGTTCTAGAGGTTGATGGCCTTTACCCCAAAGGAGGTTATGGTCCATAAGTAAGTAAAATAAGTATGCCACCTTGATCTTCAAATGCAGGATTCTGTTCATGTAAGGGAGAAATACTGGTAAATTTTCACAATCAGCCTGGTTACTGCCATGTCTGAATTTTGTTGCACAAAGAAGCAGTTGAATGTGTTTTAGATTATAGTTGCATCAGCCCAGTTCTATTCACATTTTACATAATCTCCCAACTTTTTTGGAAATAGGGTTTACAAATAAACCTTTTTGAGTTCTGCTTTAATCTGGAAAACTAGTCATTGAAAAGAAAAATAAGAAGAAAACTTTTGATCGACAGAGAGACTTACGACATTGATCGTACTCTGGTCTGTCCTCAACAACAGGTAAAGTTACTGTAGGCTGAGAACCCAACTAACATACAGATAGAGTAGAACAGCTCACTCCACATGGCAAAAGCATATGGTACCAGAATAGTGGCATAGAAAATGCACTGAGGTCTTTGCTAAATACAATGGAAACCATAACAGAGGAACCCTCTAACCCTTTTTCTCTGTGCAATAGCTGTGAAAATAGTTTGAATCATATACGCCGGTGACACACATTTTTAAATAAAGAAAACATATATTTATAAAAACAGATTCCAATCACAGCTTGTCTTAGTTGCATCAGTGTGCCTTGCAAAGCTGACCAAATTGACTGATTAATGATGGAATTTCTCTGTTCTCTAAATTGGGCATAAACCTGTGTCAAAAGCAAAACACTAACAACTGGTGAAAGGATTTGATGCTAATAGCTTTGAGGTTTATGTTCCCATGTGGTACAGTTTTTACCATGGAGGGCTCAGTGGCAAGCTGGCCCCTGATGTTAGCACTCTTCACAAGCTGTAAATCAAGGTAACTAGATTAGAAAAGCTCCTGCAGCTGGTTATGGCCGTCCTCCTTGCTTTAGCCCTTCCTCTCTGCAGCCCCATTGCCTCTCCTTGCATTTCCCTTTTTCCTCTCTGGACCTCTGTGGACATTTAGCTTTATCAAGTGGGCATTTTTCTGGTCAAATCCTCTTCCTTTGTGGATCTGTTGCCTCTCCTCTCCTGTTTGGACCCCGCCCTGCCCCTCTGACTGACTGGTGCAGCTCTCTGTTGCGCCACCTTCCTCCTGTGTGGACCTGCATTCTGATTGGTTCGTGCAGCTGTCTCTTGTGCTTGATCTAACCATGTGGCCCCGCCTACTGTGACATCACATGGTTCCGTCAAGCGCCAGGGACCGCCCAGCACACACCCACCTGCCTCTCCCAGCCAATTACGCACCTTGGAGCTGAAATTAAGGGTTAGACACTTTTATTCTGTTTTTTTCATTTATGTGAAGGGCTTTTCATTCATCAGTCATACAGCAACTATCAAAAGAAGTCAGTAACACTGCTATAAACAAGTTAATACACATCAGACAATTTCAGTATCTATTCAGTTATTAAAATCTGTGATTTTTGTCATAAATAATACAGCTTGCATTTTGAAATGTGTCACTCAATATCCAGTTTTCACAGCCACTGATTTGTCTTTGAGGAGGCCGAAAGAAAGGGAGTGAGTTAGAGAGAAGGAAAAGAGTAGAAGTAGAAATGCATGAAACTGGTGAAACTTTAAGTGTCCCTATGTTGCATGTCATTATAAAAATATTTAATGATTTGCATCCAGCGAACTGGAAATGTCCTCAGTTGTCACTTCAGAAATCTGGTCACCTTAACCTATGATGAGGACTGGTGGCTGATGATGCTAACACTGCTAATGTTAGCCACACTGGGCAACCAGTTTGGCACAGTTTACCTGCATGTTTTAAACCTGTGTGTAGCAATGTTATATAAATTATTCTCAGTTTTGATTCTTTTCTGAGGTTTTAGATGCCAGCACCCCTAGCTTGTGCAGTGTATTCATACACAGTACAAATGCCTTATCTACTTTTTCACCACAACAAGCAGGCAAATTCATTTTGGGCAAACTGATCTTAGCACATCACAGCATGGTAATACTCCAGCAGCTAGCATGGCTGCTTCTGCTACCACTGTCCACATCGCTATACCCTTTTCTGCTCAAGCTGAGGAAATTTAAAGACAGACTCAAACTGTACTGTTAAGCAGGTGTCTGTTTTTAGCCATTTAGAACATGTGGTGGTGAAGGCTGTGTGATAAAGAATGAATAATAAAAAAAGTTTTAGCCGTTAAAAAGCAGTCTGAAAAGCCAGTGACAGAAAACAACGTTATATTGATAGAAAACAGAACGAGGAAGAGAGAGGGGTAATAATAACCGTGAGAACAATAGAGCGTACGCATTGTGCGAGTGTTGCATGATATAAACCAGGTCTTTTCCGTGGGGTCATAAATAATATCGGCCTGTGTTACATCTAAATAACAGAATGATTTCTGGCACACCGTGCTAAACAAAAACATCCGGGTTTAAACCGCATTCATCGAGAGACTGATTCCATAAAACCACACAGATATGTGTTTGTTAATGTGATTTACAATGATCACCCTGCTCTGCCTCAGCCCTGTGCCAGCTTTAAAGAGCAATAACACTGCAGCACTGTGCATTCTGTTTTAAAGTTACAGGAGTAGAACATTTTGGGACAGAGATTAACAGATGCTGATTGTTGAATGATAAATCTTTTGACATGACTACATATATGTTTTATTTTTTTACGATTAGTTTTCTACATTTTGAGATAATATGCCCCTTCATTTTTGGTCATACAGAGCCTCTTAAAGGAAAATTAAAAAGTTAAGACACTGGGATAACTAGGGAATGTACTGTGCTTATAGGAAAGTTCATGAAACAGTTTTTTTGTTTGCACAAAAAGCATTGTGTTTGCAATTGAAACTCTTTGAGATTTAGACTGCAAAAGACCATTATGAAGCTATCCCACTACACATTTTCAAGCCACAGAAAGAGAAACTAGCTCGGCTGGTCACTTGTTGGATTAAACTGAGAAGCCTTTTCAGTGAAAACGTCCCTCCATCAGGTGTACACAGTGTAAACAGTAACACTGTTTTCTTTGTGTGGATGATTTGCTGGAGTAGTTTTAGTAATTTGAGGCCGCAGGCAGAGATCAGCATGAGACCCTTCCCTGTTTAGCTAAAAGCAGTCATGCAGAGTAAACAAAACATTTTGAAGCATTTCTTCTGGTGACAATAGCATTGATCAGAACTGAATCTAAAATATGAATGCCTAAATACCTGACAGAATGTGGTCATCACCTTGCTAAAAAGCATCAACACATCTAAATACTTAAACTTGTATCCAGGCCCGGTGTAACTTTTGAAAATAAAAAGATATATTCTTACCATGGGTGCAGTATCCATTTATCTGCCATAAGGCATGCATTTTATTAAATGCATGCCATATTATCAGTACACACAGTAATCTGCAACCAGAAGTCTAGCAAATGATCCAGGATGGTAATGCCGCTTTTTAATAGTTTTTCTACCATATTATGTCAAAATTATGCAATTAAAGAAACGATACTCTTTAATGCGGCATTTACCTTACAGAGTGATGTTTAAATAGAAAATGCCTCTTAGTTCTATACAAGAGAGCAGTGGAGCTGGGCAGCGAATCGCTGTGTGTGTAGAAATGTATAGTGAGGCTGCACCTCTGAACTCCTGCTATGAGACGGCATGGCAGAAATGTTTGGGTGCTTTCTGTGCACATCTGAATCTTTTTTTAAATAATTTTTTTATGTCCCCCTTAGGGCACCATATCATCAAATGTACATGAAAACTAATCTTTTTAGACCTAGATAATTAAACATTTTGAACTCTTATGTTCTCTCTTGTTCCCTTTGACACCCCCACCCCACCCTTTTTTTTTACCCTATTTGCTTCTTACTCCTGCTACTTGATTTACCCTTCTTTTTCCATTTACCGTAATCTTACCTCCTGTTCATATTCTCTTTTGTCCCTTTGGTCTTTCTGTCCCTCTTGTCTCTGCAGGTCAGGAGGACTATCGTAGCCGCCTAAGTGGGGAGTGCTTCCAGGACCTGGTGTGTCCAGAGAAATGTCGTTGTGAAGGCACTGTGGTGGACTGCTCCAATCTCAAACTGACCCGTATACCTCCACACATCCCTGAACACACCACAGACCTGTAAGTCAGCCAGACTTTCC
This sequence comes from Cheilinus undulatus, assembly GCF_018320785.1. Lineage (NCBI taxonomy): Eukaryota > Metazoa > Chordata > Actinopteri > Labriformes > Labridae > Cheilinus > Cheilinus undulatus. The sequence goes on from NC_054874.1 coordinate 38,638,080, forward strand.
TTTCCTTAGATATGCACACACCCTTATTTAATGCAACACATGAGGAAATATTGGAAATATTATTCCATATGTTGGACTGCTCTAACCTGAAACTTTAAACCACCTTACTTCCTTTAACATACCACAGACCTTTCAAGAAGTTTTGTCTTTCTCAGGCACATGCACACACAAAAACAGACACAAGCATGTAGGCGTGATATGCATTACACACACACATTTCTGCTTTCTCCCTCTGCCTCTCTTAGAGAAGTCTCATGAACGTCACTTTTCATTTCGGGCTCTCAGACTAAATTCCCCTCTACAGTCTTTTCCATCTCTCTCAAAGTCCCAAAGGAGCCATCATGATGTCTGGTGAAGGGTCTCACACTAGAATACTGAACAGTCCCATAGATCATTCATTTTACTGCAAAAAATGGGAAAGATAAGACACAACATGAATACTAGAATCAAGCTGTGAAGAATGTTAAAGGTCTAAATGTGATCAGAATATGCAAGAGTTTATGAACTTAGACCGAAAAGCATTATGCTGAGGAGTTAAAATTGTGTATGCAGGGGTAGTTTTACATTTTCTAAACTAGGAAGGCCCTGCTGGGGCTGGCATAAAGTTTATGGGCACACACAAATGAACAGGGATGTAAAGTTACACTCTGCTCTTCATACAATGTGATCATGATATAGAGTGCTGCAGTGATGACATATTTTGGAGGCTGATCCTGAAGTGTGCATTGTGTGGGTTGCATCAACCACGACAATGAGCTCTCTGTTTGACACAAGATATCTTCACAAATGAACACTAACTTCAACATTTTTTTTAAGTGTAAAGGTAATCGACAAAAATAAAGGGCTACTCTTTGGCTATAGAGGAACTGCACCAGTGATAGTTGACAGACTGGTTTTTAGCAAATTATGAAAAAAAGGGAATGTGCCAGGGCTGCATGGTGGTGCAGAAGTTTGCATCACAGCAAGAATGATCCTGGTTTGAATCTAATTTGGAAAAGCCTTTGTAGTTTGCATGCATGGGTTCTCTTATAGCCTACTCTGACTTCCTCCCACTGTCCAAAGACATGTTGGTTAGTTAATTTGGTGGCTTTAAATTTCCCATAGGTGTGGGTGTGAGCATGGCTGCTTGTCTAGGTTGCATCCTGCCCCTCGTCCAATGACAGCCAGGATCTAAAGCCAACCTCCTGCAACATATGGGATAAGTTGTTTGCATTAAGGACGGATGTATGGAAAGTGTTACATTTAAATTCAAGAAATCTAGCATGCATGACGATGCAGCACACCCAAAGACTTGATTTAAGCTCAAAACCCACCACTGATGAGGCAAATTACCAATCATAGTCTTGGATTTTAGGTGGCACCAAAGATGGCCGATCACATTTTTGTGGGCCACCCCCTTGATCCATCACTGAACATGTGAGAAAATGAAATTAATCATAACATCAAATATCAAGAGATTAGTATAAGGAGAAAAACAGGCCTTATAAATTGCATCAAGTCATAAATACAATAATACTTCTTTCTCCTTCACCATGTTGTAATTTTTTGTCCACTTTTATACTTCTTATACTTATACTATACTACTTTATATTTTTGTTAGATATTTATGAAATATATTCTATGCATTACAATGTACAAGCACATTGTAAAAGTACAAAATAAGACTCAAATGAACTCCAAGTGAGTTTTATGTGAAACATAGCTGCTAAATTAAAAAAAAGACACTTGGGGGAGGGGGGATAGACTAGCTTTCTAATTCAAAACTCTAACACCTAGAAAAAAGTATGTTGTGGCTAAAAGCAGCCAGCCCTGTTTTACTTTCAGCACCTGGCACTTCATCAAATATTCAATAAGCTAATATTTTCAGTCAGGAAATAGAAATTCAGCCTGAGGCCATGTTTTACCTAATAATGCTGAATCACTGGCAGCTTATAAATGTAGGTGAAGGATGGCTATGACTATCACTGTAGCACTAACAGAGAAAAGTTGCAGGCTAATCATGAATACAGCATAAATGCAGAATGGCTGCAGCTGTATTACTTACAGAAATTAGAGGTTTAATGGTGAATCTGGTGCGGGCCGACACTTTAGGTGACTAATAATACAAGTATCCCACAGACCATTAGCCTCCAAGTCCTCTGCCCCTCTCTCTTTCTTTGTTTCCTGAGCTCTGTGTGAACCCGAGTTATCCTCCAATTCTCCCTTCTTTACTGCCTATCTGCTCCCAGGGTGCTCCGTGTCAAATATATAATGTTTGTCCTTTATGGATGGTTAGAAGGGCAGATCAAAGTTTGTACCACTTTGACACCCTCTCTCTCTTACACTCTCAGAGCAGAACAATGATCTCTTGAAGGCCACCCACACAAACACACACACGGAGTGCCCTGTGTAACCTGCTTCATCAGGGGAAATCAAGGGAGTTTATGCCTGAGCATGGAGACTTGTGTATATATATTTTAGCTCTATTTCTCCTTCTGTCTTCCCTTTTCGTTATGCCAGTATTGAGAGTGTGAAATACACATGAAACTGAATTTTTTGTATCAGTATAGCTGCATGTGTAGTCTGAGTGGATAATGAGAGCTCTAGATCACACGGTAAAGAGATTAGAAATTCTTCATTCATAATCGTTGCACTCAAAAATGTGCAGATCAACCAAGCAGCACCCGACTTTAGACTCTGTAATATGTTGTTCCAATCTGGCTTCATCCAGGTTGATCCATCTTTTAACTCCCCCTGTATCTCATTAGAAAGTGTCCCCTCAAGCTGCACTTTTACTTCCTTTCCTCAATTTCTCTCACTCCACCTCTTTCACACACACACACACATGCACAAACAGCAGCCTTTTAGCGGCACTCTTTTAGTACAAATTACCTCAATAAAGCAGATGTCTAGCTTACTATCTCTCAAACTGTTTTCTCTTGGCTTAGGGCATCATGGGTATTGATGACCACATAGAAAGGATTCATCACTCTTCCTCTTTCCTCTTTTCCTCTCTTCTTTTACTTTCTTTTGCTTCTGTGTGTCAGGTTATTTTTCCCTCCCTCCCTCGGCTTTGTGCAGCATCATACTTCAACGGTCACTAAAGGCCTCTTAACCTTCATGCGGTCATGCAGCCTTTCTCTCGCCGCCTCATTTTCACCATGAGTGTGTGCATGCTCACTTTGTGTGTGTTGACTTCAGTGGAAGACCAATAAATGTCTGACGCTCTCCCTCCATCTTTTCTCTCTGCAGGAGGTTAAACGACAATGAGATTGCCGTGTTGGAGGTTACGGGGATGTTTAAGAAGCTGCCAAACTTGAGAAAGATGTATGTATACTTTTTAACACCAACTGTTTTCAGCTACTCAGTGTTCAATATTGTTTTTTCTATGTTAATCTTTAAGCTAGCCATGTGTTTGTATCAGCATTTACCTGGTTTTCTCTTAAAAGGAGACAAAGAAAGCAGAAGAGAAGAGCAAGATGGCAGATGAGAAATATTTAAGATAATATTATTGTGTATAAATGTGTTTTACAGTGTATCCAGAAAGTATTCAGACACTCTTCATTTTTTTCCTTTTTGTTTTGTTGCAGACTGATGCTACAGTCCAAAAATACTTTTTATTCTCATTAGTCTACACTCAGAACCCCATCATGACAAAGTGAAAACAGAATTCTATATTTACTCCTTTTTTTTTTTTTTTTTTTCAGGTTTATTAAAAATAAAAAACTGAAACATCACATTGCCACAGGTAGACCCTTTGCAAATAAGTGAAACCCCTTTGGCTTCAAGTGGAGTTTTTGCAAACTCCAAGTGGGTTTTTGAGTGTTTTGCACTGAGGGGAGGCCTCTGTCTTGCCACTCTGCCATAATCCCAGATCAGTGGAGGGCTGCAGTAATGGCTGTCCTTCTGGATCTTAGTCCCATCTCCACACAGGATCTCTGGAGCTCAGTCAGAGTGACCATTCAGTTCCTGTTCACCTCTCTTACAAAGGCCCTTCTACCCTCAGTTTGACCGGGTGACCAGCTTTTGGAAGAGTCCTGGTTGTGCCAAACTTCTTCCTTCTGAGAATTATGGAGGCCACTGTGTTCTGTGGAACCTTTGGTGCAGCAGATTTTTTTGTAGCCTTCTCCAGTTCTGTGCTTTGCAAGAATCCTGTCTCTGAGCTCTGTAGGCAGTACATTTGACCTCATGACTTGGTTTTTTGCTCTGATATGCATCGTCAGCTGTTAGGCCTTCTAGAGAGAGGTGTGTGTCTTTCCAAATCATGTCAGATTGATTCAGTTTACCACAGTTGGACTCCAGTTAAAGTGTAGGAAAATCTCAGCAAAGATCCAGAGAAATGGGAGGAATCTATGCAAACTCTAAAGTGTTCTTGCAAAGGGCCTGAATACTTATGTCAATGTAATATTTCAATTTGACATTGTTAATAAATTTGCAAAACTTTCTAAAATTCTGTTTTTACCTTGTTATGATGGGATACTAAGTGTAGATTAATGAGTTTTTTTTCCTGGCTATACCATTAGTCTGCAACATTAGATTCATGCACTATAGGTCCATAAACATGTGAATTAAAACATAAAGCCAGTAAGGCCCTGTCCAGCAGGCATTCAAACCAGGAACCTTCTTGTTATGAGGTGACTTCCCCAACCACTGCAGAACTAAATGCAATACATGAAGAGATTCCAAACTGTGCATAGTACTATTGCTTAAATAGTTCTGCAAATGCACAAAGAAGATCTATAGATGTGTATAAAGAGATTAAATAGTGTTAAAAATTAAGCAAACGTGTAAACAGATCAACAAGTATTGTGTGGATCAACACATTTAAAAACATTGAAAAAGATACAAATAGGTCATATGGAGTAAAAATAATTCACAATTTAGTATTAAGGGATCTACAAATGCATAAATAGATCCACAAATGTGCAGTTATGCAAAGTCAGGTTTAATTATAAAGCACATTTGGAAACAACCTATGTTGACCAGTGAATTGAGGAAAGAGCTAATGAAATAAAACACAAAAATGAGTAAAACTGAGGTATGAGAGGGAGGAATTTCAAAAACAAGTAAGAGCAAGGCTAAACTAACAAGAAGTGCTAATATGAAATAGTGGGGGTATAGAAAGGGACAGTGTAAGGTTTGAAGGCCATTGAAAGAGATGGGCTTTAATAAAAATGTTTTAGTGCAAATCTATCCACAAATATGTGACAAGATCCACAAAATTTTATGAATAGATCAACAAATGCGATCAACAAAAGTATATGTGCACAGTAGCCCAATATGTAAATAGATTCAGGAATAAAGAAGTGATTCAAACTTCTCCTAAGTTGATCCACAAATTTTATAATTGTTAAAGATCCTTAAATCTGTAAATAGATCCACAAATGCATTATTTCATCTTCTAATTAGTAAACTGGTCCATAAATCTGACATTGATCCAAAAGTGCATGAATAGATCTGTGGATCAATTTACACACTCACAACTGTTTAGCAACTAATGGAGACACATCTGAATGATCTTTTCTGCAAAGATATTACATTTTTCAGTCTTTCCTCTGCTTAACATATTAGCAGTGAAAAAAATGAACAGCATTCCTCATACAAGATGACTGAAATCCCAAAAGAAGGAAAAAAGTAGGCAGACAGAAAGTAGTGATGTGAAAAGTACTTGCAGTAGAGAGAGGGAGGGAGGGAGGGGACAAAGGAGGGAAAGAGAAGAGAAACTTTCTAAAAAATACATCAACAGTAGCAGAGGTGAAAATGAATGACACATGTCGAAGGAAAGGAAGAAAATGAGTGCCTGAGAACAAGACGAGGATGGGATAGAGGGAGATGGAGAGCAAAGACGTGCGTATGGGAAGTATGGAGGAAGTGAATATTAAATGGAAATAGAAGATGGGCCTTCGGTTCAGATTTACAGTCATTCCTTATCTACTTTAGGTTTGTGTGTGTGCGTGTGTGTGTCAGAATGAGATAGAGAAAGACAGAGCAGAGAGCAGCAGTTGATTTATTGGAGAGGAAATTGCTAACCATCTAGCAGTGTCACTGACGGCATAGATTGGCTGCATTCATGCTCATTTCCATTTTCCTACCCTCAATTTCTTCCTTCACTTCTTCATCGCCTCTCCTTTCCTCTCCTTCTATTTTCCCATACCCATACATCTGCTTTGCTACTTTTTTAACCAGGAATTTCCCTACAATCATTGTTTTTTAGAGGTTCCAACTCTCTTCTTCACTTTACCTCATCTCCCCGCTCGTAACTCTTCTCACCTCTTCGCCTGCTCCCAACTCCTTCGTCTCCTGTCTCCTCTCCTCTTCCATAAAGCTGATAAGAAGGAACGCAAAACTAGCCGTGAATGAAAGCTACAGTCGTTGTGATAGCTATCATCGCAAGTTATTGTCTCTGTGGCCAAATGCTCTCTTTTCATTTTCATTTTTCTTATTGTCTGCACAAAAAGGAAGAGAGATAGCAATCATTTTCTGCTGTCTGTGACCACTTGTCTCATTTACTGTTGCATGTGTGTGGGTGTGTGTGGTTTGTAAGCCATAGTAAAACCATTATAAGGGTATCTATTATAATATCTACATGACGAGGATGTTAAAATGAAAGAAAGAGGAGCTAACATTTATTGGTGAAAGTGTCATGATTGATTACTGCAATCAAACTGGAAATATTGCCTTTGTGTGTCACTCTGCTTGGACTCCTCTGCACAAGCTTTGATTAAAAACACAAGCAAACACTTCTAATAATTGATATCTGTTGATTTCCTTCTCCATCCTGAAGCAACCTGAGCAACAACAAACTGAAGGACATTCGTGAAGGGGTGTTTGATGGAGCAGGCGGCGTTTTGGAGCTGTTGCTAACCGGGAACAAGTTAACCGGACTGCAGGGAAGAATGTTCAAAGGCCTGACTGGCCTGAAAACTCTGTAAGTCTACTGATGTGTGTTTATTTCTATAGTAGTCCACTTGCTTGTTTTGGAAGTTTTTATTGTGCTGTTATGCAGGCTTTGTAATCCCAGGAGTCAGAATGCTAATGCTAACGAATCACATGTAAACAAGTGCTATAAAAAGAACAGAGGAAGTGTTGCTAATGAACCACTGGATTCGTATCAAAACAAGAGGTAGATGTCAAGTCAAGTAAGGTCAAATTTATTTATGAAGCACATTTAAAAACAGCTCAAATTGACCAAAATGCTGAACAACCAAGGGAGACAAAAGAGTGCAAGAAAGTCTGGCTACAGAATGTCCATGTCTGATAGCCACCCTCACAGACCGTTCATCTTAAACGCTGTAAATCTCAGAGTAGAAGTGTTCAGTTTTAGACAAAATACAAAAAAAAAAAAATCTTTCATCATAAACTAAATCTGGCAGTTACACTCACAAAATAACCACATCATAGAAATTAAGGACTGAGCAACATTTCATAATAAAAGCAGAGAAAAAGGTCAGCTATGGGTTGCACCAGCTGTGCATAAGTTCAGAGATAGTCTAGTTTGAACGTAAGTTCTTACTTATGATGGAGTTTACACTCCACTAACAATAGAGGTGGTGCACCAGCTGAGATAGTTTCCGCGTAGGCTTAAGTTATATCTTAAATCTTACACCTACCTCCCACTAGGTATAAAATCCTCTATAAATATGGCTGTCATAGTGATCGAGCTGAGAGACGGGATACCTCAGAGGCACCCCACGGACTGTTCTCTGTGATCAATAACACTGCTGTTACTCCTGAAGGGAGATCATTTCTGCGACCAAGCCGACCTCGTGTTTTTAGCGATTTCACCACTCGATGTCAGTGTTGTTCCTTTTTACTGGCTCTAAGTTTAGGCTGTAGGATTTGGTAATCATCCAGGCAAAAGTCTTCGTCAAATTTTTATCCACGCTATACACTGTCTGAGGATTATGAGCAGTTTGCAAAAGTTATTTTTTAGCCTGTTTAGAGACAACTCAACATGAGAGAAAGCGCTGGAACAAATAGTGGGATAAAAATGCTTTTCATTGATTGGTCAAATTAAGTGAAAATGTCATTTCTGTGAGAGTATTTTGGTTAGTTTGAATGCAAAGCTCTACTGGTTAAGAGCCACCTTATGTCGCTGTGGTGCAACCAAACAATGGCACAACTTAAGTTTAACTCAACTACGTAGGGTTTAGCGTGGACTTTACACTGTAACTTAAGACTGAGCTTATGGTTAGCTGGTGCAACGGGCTGCAGAGGTCTAAACCAGAATTTAGTTATGTACAGATGCATTTTAGAAGTAGTTACATGAACAGTGGCTCACTTTAGCTTCATAAGCTCTAGCTAAAGCTTGCGTAGCTATGCTGGCTGCGTAATTAACATTACTACGTAAGGCACTGTAGCTAAATTAGCTTTATCAATTTGAGCTTTAGCTAACATAGCTAAAGCTAATGCAGCTACATGGCCACATAGTTTATGTAGCTGCGTTGTGAGCTGAACTTTAGCCACACTAGCTACAAAGCTCTGTTATCTATGAAGCTTACGCAGCTAATGAGCTACATGAGCTACGCTTGCTGCATTAGAATGATTTCATGGAGGACAAGCTTTTTTCCTGTAGGCAGACTGTTTACTCAGCTTAATGTAACATTTCATACTTAGGTTTGCAGGTCAGCTTTTTGTCTTTTGGTATCCTGTTACCTTAACCCTTACCCTAACCCTAAACTGAAGTTTAATCTGCCTTAATTTTTGAAAGTTTTAGCATGGTTCCATTCAGAGATATAATTTCAGGAATTACAGGCATAGAATCCTTAAAAAGTTTGATAAGTAATTCTTATAGACCATTTTTGAATTTGTAAACATTTATGGCATGTTTGTGGGCAGAGCCTAACTGGAGGCAGGAGGTTAGCTTGCAGTGCGGAAAATTCTGGACAATCTGAGGCCTTCGTCAATAATTTTAAAGGTTTTTTTATTTGGTTTGTCAGCTTTCTGTTTCTCTCCATTTGTTTCTACTGTCTTTCTGCCACCAATATGTATTCACAAATATTTTGACATGATTTTGTCTTCTCCAAATTGATTATCAAGTCACCTTAAACTTAAACAAAGTGAAAACATAATCCACTCTGAAAGTCTGTCATCATATCAGCTTCATTTTTCAGGAAAAACAGCATCTCTGTTTTTTTCAAATATATTGTGAAGCAAAACACGTTGCTCAACTTCTAAAAATAGTTTTGTCATTTTATTTACCAACCAAATGCTATTTTCTTGAAATAGATAAAAAAAAAAAAAAAAGATGTGCTGTGTTGCATAGCTGTGACTGCTTCCTGCTAGCTCCTTTAACTTGGAGCTGTGTTTGCTCCATGCTATGTTGGATTTTATCAACTTTTCCTCCTGAGACTAAATAGAAAAGAAAAGAACTGTTTATTCATTCACCCCAAAATCATGGCTAATTACAGCACACTGTTGTTGCCTTAATTTGGGCGCCCACACTAGCCTCCAATTAGGAGTTACAGGATAGCATACCAAACCATGAGCTTATGTTGTCTGTGCATGCTCAGTAATGACTAGCTAATGCTATCACGTATACATACACAGGCTAATGACTCTCTAATGGCATCATGGCTGTCTCTGTATTATGTTAAAAGGCTCCCAGCTCCAGTAATAGCCAAGCTAACTGGGTTAGCCTGTCCCAGAGATAGCTAATGCTAACTAACTCAGTTAGCTTGGCCCCACATGACTGCATGTCAAAGGCTAATGTCAAATTACAGTCAGGGTTGTCCTTTGGAGACTGGCTCTTATTTTCTTCAAGTTCCTGTTTTATCTGTGTTGATGTTTTAAAGGGTTCTATTGTTTTATCTTTGTCAATTTTTATCCACTAAATGTTTACTGTCCTGGCCATTCTCTCTTTTTAACCAACAGTTTTAGAAGCTATTTTTATTATTGATGTTTGAGGTATGCCATTACATGTGAGGCATTAGTGATATTTTAGCTGGAATTCATGCATGTTTATGTGATTTTCATGCCTGAATTTGAGATTCTTTATTGATGTATTGTTGACCCTTTTTCACAACATTAGCAGAATAGAATACAGCAAAACACTCAGGAGAGTGCATGTAAAAATAAAACTTCGATGTGTGTGTTTCAGGATGCTGAGAAGCAACCAGATCAGCTGCATTGACAACAGCACATTTACGGGTCTCAGCTCTGTTCGTCTGCTCTCGCTGTACGACAACCGGATCTCCAGTATCGCCCCAGGAGCCTTCTCCACTCTGCACTCCCTGTCCACCATGTAAGTCTTGTCTGCCTCTTTTTTGTTTCTCTTTTTTTAATGTTTATTTTCTTGTCAGGTTTTGTCTTTTTCATTCATTTCATCCCATTATTCCCACAATGTCTTCCTCCTCCCCTTTATCATCTTTTTTTTTTGTCCTCCAGTTTTTCTTGTTGGGGCTGTCATTCTCCATGCATCACACATACATACACCGGCTCACATTTACACACAAGTTGCTCGCTGGACACTGTTCCCCTCACAGATGCTCTCCATCATTATCGACTAGTTTTGTCTGGATCCCAGGACATTTGTTATCAGAGCTAAATATATCACAGCATCTGCACACTCACAGACACATGCTTGGACACACACAGGAGCATCTGCTTTGTTTTTCCAAAGATGAACGTTCCTGCTGCAAGCAAGACAAGACTTTTTGGAAAGCGTACTATGTTTAGTGCTCTGCATGTAAAGGGACATGGTCTTTGCAAAGATTACATAAAGTCCAACAGAGATACTGCATACAACAACTGTTGCCCAGGTTCTTCACCAGTAAAAAGTTTTATGGGAGAGTGGCAAAGAGAAAGCCACTGTTGAAGAAAACTCAGTTTAAATCTCCACCAGAATTCACCTAAAAGCATGTGGGCGATTCCATGGTCAGGTGGTAGAAAGTTCTTTGGTCTAATGAGACCAGAATGGTGTTGTTTGGCCATCAGACAAGACGCTATGTGTGGCAGACACCAAACTCTGCACATCACCTCAAACACATCATCCTCACTGTGAAGCACAGTGGTGGCAGCATCATGCTGTGGGGATGCTTTTTGGCAGCTGGCTCTGGTAGCCTGTAAAGGCAGAGAGCAAAACGAATGCAGCAAAATATAGGTAAAATCCTGACTTTTATTCAGTCTGCAAGACAATGACCTGAAGCATACAGTGATATTACACAGAAATGGTTTAAAGACAACAAGGTGTATGTTGTGCAGTGCCTGAGTCAAAGCCTAATCCAACAGACAATTTGTGGCTGGACTTGAAAAGGCTGTTCAAGACCCATCCCTGTGCAGCTTGAGCAGTTTTCAAAGAAGAATAAAAAATTGCAGCGTCCAGATGTGCAAACCTGATTGAGACCTTTCCACACAGAGTCAGTGCTGTGATTTCAGCCAAAGATGCATCTACTAAATACTGACTTGAAGAGGGTAAATATTTATGCAGTCACCTATTTAACAAAGTTTTATTTAACTGACATTACTTTGTGGAATTCTGTTTCACTTTGACATTGAAGAGGTCTTTAAATAAAAATTTGTCGCAAAAAAGCAAAATGATGTTGACTGTTATTTATTCATAAAATCAACAAAACAGGACAAATTATTTTTAAACTATTGTAGATATTTCAGTGCCAAATTTCCACATTGTACCTTTATGGTAAGCAACTTCATTAACCTTCTACATAACACTTTGGTAAAGAGGTATGAAGTAAGGAGGCAAAAAAGTAGAAACAAAGAGTACCTATGTCTTTCTTCTTCCATCCTGTGACCACCCAGATATGAAGTTTATAAATAATTCATCCACTACCTTCAATAAAACATTACAGGTGGAATTTTACATTTTTTTAACCTTATGACACAGACATGCAGGGCTAAATCCTCTCCTCACATCCTCTCTGTTCTCTCTTTCTTGTCCTCCTTGCTCCCTTTTCCTCACTCGGTACTTTGTTCTTTCTCTGTGTTCTGCTATGTTTCTGTCATCTCTCATTCAAGTTTCCTTTTTGAGTCTTGTGGGAGGAAACTTGGGAGGGGGTTGAATGGGGATGGAGAAGAGTGGAGAAAGATGGCTGGATGAATGGAGGGATGCGTCGTTGCATAAACTCTGTGTTTGCACAGTGGGGCTATGAGGGATTATCACTACAAAACTGATTTGATGTACTATCCTCCTAAGCTTTTTCTTCTTTGCATTTCATTCTTAAGGTTTTCAATGGCAGCTAAGTTTTGTATGCACAGTGCTTCTGTTTAGTGTAAAACACAAACGGATCCAGCTTCAATACTCAACAGTTCCTCTTTCAGTTTCCTTTCTTCCCTCTGTGTTTCCCTTCTTCTCTCTTTCCCTCTCACTCCTACTATTTCTAATATTCATCTCCATTTTTAGTGCATTGTTTCCCAATAGAGTCTGTCCATTTAATTAAAAGATTAACACATTGAAAAGGAAGGAAGGGATTTAGCTTAGGCTGTGCACTGAGGTCGATTCATTACAAGGAAATGAGGATATAAGTCGTCGCTATCTGTCGCAAGACTCCATTAATATTGTAGCACAAACAACAACCTTAAGGCTTATTTGTTCTGGAGACAAAGTGAGCATCTTCTGATACTATTCGGAGGCACACTATCACCATTACAGAGATACATGTGACCCTTTAATGTACTAATCATGGCACTGGGAAAGTTTCTGTCTGAAATGCCTATAAAAAGTATTTACCCCCTTGGAATATTTTTACCCTTTTACTGTAAATCAATCACGGTCAATATAATTTGGCTTTTTAGACAAGAACGATTCACAAAAAACATCTTTGCTGTCAAAGTGAAAACAGATTTCTACAAAGTAATGTAAAACTAGAAAAAAAAATTAAATGTAAAGTCAGTATTTAGTAGATGCACCTTTGGCTGCAATCACAGCACTGAGTCTGTGTGGACAGGTCTCAATCAGAAAACTGCAATTTTTTTTCCATTCATTCTTCTTTGCAAAATGGCACAAGCTGTCAGCTTGCACAGGGAACAGCCATGAACAGCCTTTTTCAAGTCCAGCCACAAATTTTCTATTGGATTGAGGTCTGGGCTTTGACTCACCCACTCCAGAACATTTGCCTTGTTGTCTTTAAACCAGTTCTGTGTAGCTTTCTCTGTAGGCTGTGGGTCGTTGTCAATCTTCTCCCAAGCCTTAGTTCTCTTGCAGACTGAATAAGATTGTCCTCTAGGATTTTCCTATATTTTGCTGCATTCATTTTCCCCTCTACCTCTCTAAGCCCTCAGGGCCAGCCACCAAGAAGCATCCTCACAGCATGATGCTGCCAACATTTTGCATCCCAGTGGGGATAGAGTGTCTGTGGTTGCTTGGAGTGTTCTTTTGTCTGCATGGTGTAATGATAGCCAGGAATCCTGCTTAACCAGTGACTGGACCTTCTAGACACAGGTGTCTCTAGACTACACTCACTTGAGACACATTCACTGCACTCAGGTTATCCTCATTGCTCTAATTTTGAGACTACTAGCACCAATTGGCTGGACCTCTGTTGAATGAGGTCAGTCACTTTAAAGGGGTGAATATTTATGCAGTCACTTATTTTACCTTGATTATTTTTGTGTCATTTAAAATGTAAGACGGTCTGTTTTGTGGGTCTTTCAGAGGAAATTAAAGTTAAAACTGTCTTGTTGTTTGAAGCAATGTATACCTCATAAAGTTTGTGTGCAGCTGTGCAGCTCTTTCTTACAGACTAATTTCACCATGTGGAGTTTGTAATCCTGCAAGCTAATGGTACAATACCTGAGCTCTCAGTTTATGATAGTGTTGAGAGTTGTGAAGTATGGACCATAAGTCATGTAAGTTCACGTATCCTTGTAAACATCAAGAATTCCACAAGGCTATAGGTATCACTTAATACTGGCAAAGTACAGCGTTATCTGAATTTTGTAGATCAAGAAGTTATAAGTAGAGCTGCTACTACGAGATACTATCGGCTCAACGTTGTTTACATCAGATTTAAGATCACTGTGGCAGCAATGCTCCTGTCTGCAGCTGGGTCAAAACCGCCTGCACCTGCAAGATTCCCAACGCAGCCCTCTAGTAGGTACTTTATACTAGAGCTTTGCACTGGTCTATAGGAACTTTTTAGATGAAAGAGGCATTACAGTGCATCTTACTGTATTTAACAGTAATAGCTGTAATACGTTTATGGGCATCATTTGTAAAGTAAATATTACATTATTATAGGAGGCATGAGAATGCCATTACGGTCAATCATACATGAGCACTAAATACCAGACTGTAATACCTGTGTAACCAGGTTTGCTTCCTCTCTATGGTCAGTGGTTAGGTTAAGGCAATAAAGGACTTTTTCTACAGTTAGGAATGGCTCCCAGTTGTTTTTACTCACTAAACACAAGTGCAACTGCAAATACATAAATTAACCCTATTTGATAGAACTCCTGTGAAGAGTTTTAGACAATGATAATTCTTTTGTCCTGGGAAATTTTAAATCCTAAAACTTCAGCTAAGCTGAACCAGTCAAGAATTTCCAGTAATGTTTTCTACCAATATTTCCTGGGAAATGGTCTGTAAAAAAGTGCACCAGAACACTCTGGATACTCTTGCCTGGATGTGCCAGCAGATTTAAGATGCCTGGAGCAGCTTTCACTTTCGTAAAATTCATCAGCCTACAACGTGCTGCTGATGCCTCCTCTCACTCTGTTCAGTTTAAATATAGTTCAGCATTAATATTACATGAGCTGTGCTGCAAAGGCAACACAACACAATGAGAGGTGATCAAAAATGAATAAATTGCACAGATAACCTTTTCTCTCTTCTTTCTCTCTCACAGTGCCTCACTCTGTCACCTTTTCTTTTTCATCATCCTGCACGCTTTTACTTTACAAAATGAATATGAATAACTGATAACCTTTTCTCTTTTGCTCTCTTTTGTTTGCCTTCTTTTACTGCCACTCTTTTTCTTCTGTCCAAATTTATTCTTAAATAGACCTGCCCAAAAACAAGTCATATCTTTGTGAATTGCAAAAACATATACAACGCAATTATTCAAACAGACCATTTTAGAAAACAACAAAGCGTTTCATACTGAACTGATCTTGAAGAAAAAAACAAAGGAAATATATTAAAAAGACATGTAAAGCCTCCAAACAAGTTTTCTTCTAACATTTTTTGCCTCAGGCACTCCAAAGATGAAACCAAAACTCATGGCAAACCATGTTCATATCCATGCAGAATAACATCTTTTACATGTGTAACATTGCCTTAAGTTGATGTTTAGTTTTGGTTATGACATACGGTCATACACATTCCTACAGCGCAGTAAGACTGGTGTGTACCTTGGCACACCACTGGAGAACCTCAGCTCTAAAACACATTAAACTGGAGTGAACTAAGACAACAAAAAAACAGACCACACAACTTGCATGGAGGAATAAAAATAACTTGTAAAAATGCTTTTATACTGTATTACATAATTACTAACTTTTTTTATTTGGTTACTGAAGTAATTCTTGATAGCTGGAATTAGATGTGTGAAGGTGTAACTATTAAAATTCTCTTTGATGCTTTGGTCCTTCTTTAAGTCACTGGTGATCCACGGTTGCATGAATATCTTACTATTGTATGTATTCTGTGCAGGTTTTCTTAGCGAGTCAGGAAAACATTTGTGATCACACATTTCAAATCCATAAATCTGTCAGAATACTTTGTTTGCACTGGTTTTGTTTCTAAGATTTCTCTCCTTCCTTCTCCTTTTTATTGTCATAGTAACCTCTTGTCCAACCCGTACGTGTGCGACTGTCATTTGGCCTGGCTGGGTCAGTGGCTGAAGAAGACGCGTGTGGTGAGTGGAAACCCTCGATGCCAGAAGCCAGCCTTCTTGAAGGAGATCCCCATCCAGGATGTAGCAGCTCCAGATTTCACATGTGATGGTGAGCTGCTCTCTTACTCTGGTTTGCTGTTTCCTTTTTTTTTTTTCCATGCAACTCCAACAAACATGGACAATTACAATTACTTATATTTCCAGTGGAGAGGTGGTAAAGTACTAATTCTTTACTGAAATAGAAATACAAGTAAGGTTTCAGCATGTCTCATTTTGAATGGGATATAGTTCAGTCCACTGAGGTTGAAATCAGTGTTTTTGTTCCAGGGTGTGCTAACAGCATGCGTACAATTCACAGAGCAGAGAAGTGATTATTAAATGGCTGCAGTGTGGACAGTAGACTTCAGTTACAGTATCCAATGTTGCGTGCTATAAGGACATGTAGTTAGAATGTTGTGCAAAATGTTGTAGAAAAAGATTATAGGTTATCAACATATAGACCAATCCTGTGGATGATTTGCTCTTGCTGCCATCTTGAGTGTCCACCATTACTGCGATGGAAGTGGGGTGTCTACTCCCACCTACTGGCTGTGACAGCAGCACAGATGTTTGGAATAAAAATGTTATAGAACCACATGGTTACTGTAATCGGAGGGCTTTGACTTCAGCTGTATTTTACAAATTAAAGACATTTTACCCATGTCTAATATATATTTCAGAAATACAGCAAAAATGCGAATTTATGTCCAGGGTTCACGCTAGACTTGTAGCACGACTCTGCCGCACCTGAAAGTACTGCTTCTCATCGCTGATTGGTCCTGTCACTTTGTTACTGGGCCAAAACGGTTCAGATGGGAGCTTTGCAAGATGGATTTGCCAGTGAGAAACAAGGAAACAGGCGTATCCATCTGCTTTGCAAGGTTAGAAAGTCGCAGCAAGCGAAGAAATGTTCACTTTACAAGTCAACTTTTATTAGAATGCTTGGAGTAAGGTGGTGAGAGTCCACCGCAGTAATGGCGGCTAGTCAACTTCCGTTTTTTCTCCAGATTTGTCTATATATCAAGGCTGACTTATCAAGCCCATTCAGAAATTGCAAAGAATAAACTTGGAGATTTGATGGAAAATTTGTGGGGTAAAAGAAAGTTGTCAAAAAAATACTTGCTACATGGATTTTATCTGAATGTCACTTTAATTCTGTTAAAATCAACACTTAGTTTTCTAGTAGTCAGCATTCTTCCACAGGATGTGAAGGCAGCAGCCTGAAACCTGAAACAAATGACATGTGTCACTCAGCAGACATGTGTCAAGTGAAAAAGGTACAGTGGTGTATTCCACGTGTGTACTGATAATGCCCTGAGGAAATTCCTCCTGCAGTTGAGCATTGGATATCAGAAGATGCTTGATATGGAATCCACATTCCAATGTTTCTTTTAGGAATTTACTTAGAGCGTCTTACCATGAGAGTCCAAATTTTCCCAAGACTTTTATATTAATTTTAAGGTTTCATCTTTTAAAGAAAATGAGCAGTAGTGATGTATTCTGAATCAAGTTTAGAGATTGAAGATCCAAACAAAAACAGGATGCTTCAAAATCCCTTAAAAAACAAGAGACTCAAATCCATGCAAATACTCTTTCCTGCAAGATATTTACTGAATACGTATGAGCATTCAGCATCCCATCAGATACAACATGAAAAACACATCCTCAGCAGGGTACAGTGAGGACAGAATAATCAGTAACCACTGGCAAACAGCAGCCATGGATGACATCAGCCTGTGGTTTCTAATGTGACTTTTGTGTTACCACCACAATGCCTGCCTGCAGCAACTCAGGCCCTCGGCACGGCTGCCAAGTTTGACACCACAGACTGAGTCTGGTCTGGATCTGCCGTTCTATTACATCTTTATTTTCTTACTCCATTTCCTTTCTTTATAGTTTTACACTTTAAACTCTTTTTGATCTTACTTTTTCTTCCCTCTTGCCACCTTGTACTCCCACTCTTTCTCTCTCTCTTTCTCTGCATCCTGAGGTTTTTTTTTGTACTTCATTACACTTTTCTAATTTCCTGTTGCTGCGCTGCAACCATTTACTGAAAATGACTTTGGAAAGTAGTTAGCTGAGTTGGCCCAAGTAGGAAAACTCCAAGATGGTATCAGATCTTAATATTCATTTTTGAGTCTAGTGCGCAAACACACACCTACCCACACACACATCTATCTCTGAACTCAATCAGCTGTACAAACATAGACTTGGAAGGCTGATTTAACGCACCCATAAACTTTTGTCCTTATGGAGACCTTAGAATCATAACATTTGTAGTCTAAACTTAAATCTGTGCTAATCCCAAGTCAGATACAGTACATTTACACACAACCAGTCCCCCGGTGTCCGCTCTATTTTTACTTGAGTGAAACGACTGTTAAGTTGTCCAGAGGTAGCCAGGGGGAAAGGTAAAGATAATTGAATTTGTAAGAAGATATTTAGCGCACATTTAGATGTTAGTCCAGTCAGCCGACTGTGGAGAGAGTCAGCCAACAGCTACACCTCCCTGTGGACTCACAAGATAACACTCTCTCACACACACACACACACACCCACACTCGTGCACATGCTGCTGTATATCAAGCACATAAGCGCCCATTTACCTGACATTTAAACAGCATAATTATAAAACTACAAAGTGATTTAGAAAGTTGCCAAAGGGCAGAGAGACAGAGCTATTTAACAAATACGAAACTCAACGTGTGCATGCATATCACTGCAGCTTACAGCTGTGTGCGATGCTAAAATAGATGAGTATGAACTTGGCCTCTCTCATTCATATTTTTTCTCTCTCAAACATACAGAAGAAGAGGGTTGTGTTTTGATTGGCTCTGTGTACAGCCCTCATTATCCTTCAGAATAGGTTTAACTCAGCTTTTACATTTGGGAACACGGTTCATCTAGCGACTGCTGCAGCACCAGATTTAAGCTGTGTATGTGTTTGTCTGCCAATCAAGGAAACAGGAGATGTTTTAAGCCAAGAACAACACTCTAGCCTGTGATCCTTCTTATCTCTAAGGCTTTAATGATTACAATCACTCAGATGTTCTTTTTTTTTTCTAGCTGCACAGCCTGAACCCTCCTACTGATCCATTTAAATAGACCAAATTTTTAAAGCAGTTTTACTGGAAGTACTTATTTGTTGATGAATAAATGAAGAACAACAAACTTATCATGTAATAGCTGTAGTTTCGCTTTTTCTCTAAGAATAATGTTTTTTTCCCTTGAATAAGTGATACTGTATTTTCAGATAAGCATGCAATGACGCATCCTGAAAGAAGATAAAAGCGTAAAATAAAACACTCTGAAATTTCCACAAGATTGATTCATCAGTTTGGGTAGGCAAAACTCTGTCATTTTAACACATAAGCATTAATAATGATGCATATGGAACATTGTAGCACACTAGATCAATTCATTGGACAATTTTCTTTTTTCTTTTAATGAATCAATGAATCCAAACTTTTTCCCCACAACCCCTTATTAACAAACACAGCATATATATCTCACTAAAGATTAAATGCTTATAAAAAGAGCAATGACCATAGTTTGACTTCAATAACACTTCTGCAGATATGCCACATTTATGCATATTTACACTACTGGTGTTTAACCTGCTAATCAAACCTCAATCATTTAAATGGGGGTGAGAATGACTAACATCTCTAAAGGACAAAAAAATGCAGGAACTAAAGGCACTGATGACTGCAGAGGTTGAAACAGCTCCTGTGTGGTTACACAGATCACCTCTGAGTTGTTGCAGGCCATCCTATCATCAACATCTGCTCTTTTTTTCCCCCCAAAAAAATCATCTGAGGGTTTTAGCATCACTGTGACCTGCTATCGGGGCCTGAGCCAGCTGCTAAAACACACCATGCAGCTGATTTTAGCAGCCCCTGGTCATTTGATATGGGTTGTTAAGTACTGTTAAAAGTGCTGACTGCAGAGCTGACTGGAATTGACCAAGTGGTGCTCTTCCAGCCAGTCTTATCCTTTACATCCCTCTCTCTCCCCTTATTTTTGTCTGACTCTTCTCATCATTTCGTTTATCCTTCTCTGTGTCACTTTTCAGTCTCACCTCTGACCATTTATTAAATCGTCTGTCCATCTCTTCCCCTCTTCTCCCTCTCCACTCCTCTCTCTCCAGGTGCAGAGGATAATGGTTGTCTTCCTGCGTCTGGTTGCCCTGATGTCTGCACGTGCTCAGACAGCGTGGTGCGCTGCAGCAACAGAGGGCTGCACTCTCTACCCAAGGGCATTCCCAAGGACACCACCGAGCTGTATGTTAACCATGCAAACACTCATAAGAACACCCACACCTGGGCTAATTTAAACAAAAGAATATCTGCTCATTTTTGTTCAGATATAAACACACTAAAGCCAATGATCGGCAACTCAAATTAACATGCACACAAACAGAAATGTGCATTTGTCAACGCTTACCCTCCACTGAAGTTCAAAGTCACAGCCACACACAAATAAGCTCACACAATCACACGCTGCTGCAGAGCAATATTGATGCGGCAGTTTGCCCTCTGCTGCTTCAGGAATTTCTAAACCATTTAAAACATACAAGCAAACCATGTCTCACTCTTTCTTTCTTCCTATATGACCTTACCGCGAAGTGAGGGCTGCAGGTCTTCCTGAGTTCATATTTTTGTTTTGATAAATGAATGAATCTCTGCAGAGTCACTGCTTTCTATTGACTCTAATGCCAAATGGAGGGGGACAGGGAGACTGTCAGAGTGTTTACAGACAGCTGAGAGAGAATACCAGAAAGTGTCCTTGGGTATTTGTGATATTTATCTGGGAAATTTCTTTTAAAAGCAGTAAAGTAATAAGGGCAAAGTTCCATTTTAAAAAAAAAAAAAAAAAAAAAAAAAAAAAAGGTTAAATCTGTAAGCTTTGCAAGAGCAGTAAAAGTTTCAAAATCTTTGCAAAATGAGATTTAACAGTGAGCATCTTTCGCCACCTGTTCTTAACCCCACTTTCCACATAGTTTGCGCCAAGTGCTCTAGAGCAGCAGTCCCTTACCTTTTTGCACCACAGACTGGTTTCATGAAAGACAACATTGTCATGGGCCATCCATCAATGTTTTGGGGATAAATACACCGAGATTAAATGATACAAATGATGTAAAAACAAAGTGCAGAAAAAATAAAACTCACCATAATCCTGAATAAGTGAAAGGTTGTTTCTCTGCAACGAGACAACTACACCTGAAGTGTGTTTGTTTTTTACTCATCTTAGCTAGATTATGGGCTCAATTTTTGGGTATCACATGACCAAGACAAGTGTCTCGATGTCTTGACATGTGCAAAGAGGTCAAGAGGCACAGATGGATGGAGGAAGAGAAGAGAATCCCATCATTTATCTAATAAAACGTCTTCCAGATTCTGATAGTCAATAAAATTAGAATAAAATAAATTATTTATGCTTTTTGTGTAGCCCAATACCAAATGACTCACCTGTCCATGGCCTGGTGGTTTGGGACCACTGAGCTAGAGCTAATCATCTACTTTCTGGTCAGAGCATGCACCAGATTATCATTAATAATAAAACAGATCAAAGCAAAAAGAGGTAAAAACATTAAAAGTGAGGGGAGGGAGTAGAAGCTCTAAAACAAAATAAGAGAAGAAATTGAGGCAAAAGAGCCAAATGAAGGCATAAAATACAAAACAGAGGAGAGTATGCAATAAAACTTGAAGATAAAATTAGGATTTTAAGGAAAAATGCTCACAGTGAAAGACAAAAAATGACTTCACATGGAAACAGCCCTATCACCTTTGGTCGTAAGTTTCGACTTTGGAACAACCAGCAGGCCCGTGCTGGAGGATCTAAGTTTTATGGGCTGGTTGATAGGGGGTATAAAGTTCTGATAAGTAGCTTGGAACCAGATCCTTAAGTGTTTTAACAGTGAAAATCTTAGAAACACTTCTAAAACTAACAGGGAACCAGAGTAAAGAAGCTAAAATGTGGGTGAAACCAGTTAGAAGCCTAGTTACGTAAAATGGTATTAATATTGATTTATAATCAGTTTTTCTGGCTATTTTTGCTGCTCAGATTAAGAACAAACTAATTGATATCACTTTATCTGATGTGCATCTTGAGTCCTGATCCTTCTGAGTATGAATAATACTGTACATAAACTCTAATTTTTTTCTCACATCCAAATGCTCTGCTTCTGTTAAGAAGTACTTCTTTTTTCTGTTTCTTCTTCTTTTGAATTTTAATGGACTTGTTCCCAACATCCCCTGGCTTCCCTTTTCATTCTTGTGTGACCTCTGTGTGTGCACATTGCCCTGCAGACTCACGCCTTTAATCGAGCGATAAGGGGCATTTTTCTTTGCTCAATTGGAACAACTACAAAAACAGCTACACATTTTCTCAGGATCCTCTTAAGAAAAATCTGTCACTGCATAAAGTTAAATGTCCTGACCAAACAAAACTGCCTTCAAATGGACACTAAAAATAGATGAAAAAAATAATAGTATTTTTTCAGTCTTTTTCACCTTTGAATTTCCCCTGAATGCAACAGCAGTTACTTTACATCCTGTACCTTCTTCATTTTAAACTCATACTGTATTTAATAAGATCTCTGTGACTGAGAGATCAATGAAGGAAATCTTTGGAATTGATGTAAGGTAAACATGGGTAAAACAATGTTTATAAAGATTTTATTTTTTTTTCCTAACTGGAAAAAGTAGAATTTGTACTCAGGTAGGGGAGCAAAAAATTGCACATAGACACCAACAAACTCATAAACACACACAGCACTCCAGCTGTGAAATAGGCCAGCTCTACAGGGTCAATAGCAGTGATTAGGTATTGATTAGGCTGTAGAAGACACTCCATCATACTGTCCACATGACCTACTTATGACCTGGGAGAGAGAGGAAAGAGAGCAGTGACTCATAAAATGTGTGTGCACACGGTTCTGTGCAATTTTTGTTAGATACATTTTTAGCATTTTTTTGCCTTAATTATGAGGGATAGGACGTTGGTTAGAATTGCAAACAGGGATGAGAGAACTGGGCATGACATGCTGGAGAGGAGCCAGACTTGAACCCAGGCCAACCATGCATGTGTGGTGCAACCTAAGGGCCATATGCACTCTGGGGAAAGAAATTAAACAGAAGCACCAGGTTGTACAACTTACAAGTAATACCATTATACTGATGCTAACATGTCATGAAATTAGCTATTTTTATGTTGGAGATTAGGAAATTCATTTTCACTCACCAGAATATCAGATAATAATGAATTAAACAGGAGCAGTACCATGTCAACCATGTCCTTTGCTGCAGGACGGACAGATTTAGAAAATCTTTCATGCCATCAGCAATTAGACTTTATAATTCTACCGTAAACAGATGAGAGAGACTCCAGACAATTGAATTTCCCGGGGGTGATAAATAAAGTTATTGTATTGTATTGTAAGGTAATGTTAGCACAGTGAATCTGCTCCAAACTCTTTTTAGCTGCCTCTTATTTCTCCATCTTCTGGACTCTTTCATTTGTCAGAAGTTACAACTTTATGTGCCATACCGCCACTTCTCCTCCCTGTAGGCCTATTTTTGGCCATATAAATTGATGTGATACATATTAAATTAACTGTGCACCTTTCTTACAGATACCTAGAGGGTAATATGCTGACATCTGTGCCCAAGGAGCTAGCAGCCCTGAAGCAGCTGTCACTGGTGTACGTACCGCTCCTATTACCTTGAACAGAATACATACATGCCTAATGACAGTGCAGACAGTCTGTAAATTACATGCACTGTGCAGGATGTTTTGTCTGTGTGTGTTTACTGTATGCATCTTTCTACACAGGGACTTAAGCAACAACAGCATCAGCACACTGGCCCCGTACACCTTCAGCAACATGACTCAGCTGGCCACACTGTAAGTAACCATGGCGACATGCACAACTACTCATGCATACACACATACTCCCAGCCAAGGTCTTTATGTTATATATTGGCTGTGTGTGCGTGTCAGAAACCAGGAGATAAATCCGTTTTCCTCTCTAACTTTGATTAATCTCCCAGGCTCCTCTCCTCCCTGTTTCTTCATATTTTCTTGCTTCTTCTTTCTTGTTTGTGTCTTCATCTTTTGCTCCTCTTCTAATTCCATGGGTTTTTTGTTTCTCAGTGGTTGCTCCAGTCCTCTTTACCTCATTTCTTATGCCCTCTCCTCACTATATCCTCTACCTAATTTTCAGCTTTTGAGATATTCTCTTTGTGATGTCTTCCCTTTCTTAGCTTTTGCATTCTTGTATTCCTCCTTTTAGAAATTTCCCAGTGCTGCCTTCTGTTATTTTCTCCCTAAAACTTAAATTCTCATGATTTCAGCTCTTTCCAACACTAAACTGACACTCTAACATATGGATGTATTTTACTGTTGGAGGAGTCGTTTTTGCCCACGATTTGTATATTTTTTTTCTTTATAAAGGATTATTTTTTTTTATCCAGGGAAATTTGCTTGTACACATTGTGCAATGCCCTTTTAAGGTGCATTCAGAAAGTATTCAGACCCTTTTCACTTTTTTCAGTTTTGTTATGTTGCAGCCTGATGCTGTAGCTCAGGTTCCCCCCATTTCTCTTGATCTCTGCTGAGATGTTTCTACACATTGACTGGAGTCCACCTGTGGTAAATTGAACTGATTGGACATGGTTTGACATGCCTCACAGCTGATGATGCATATCAGAGCAAAACCCAAACCACGAGGTCAAAGGAACTGCCTGCAGAACTCACAGACAGGCTTGTTGCGAGGCACAGATCTGGGGAAGGTTGCAGAGTAATTACTGCTGCACTGAAGGTTCCCAAGAGCACAGTGGCCTCCATAATTCTCAAATGGAAGATGTTTGGCACAAGCAGAACTCTTCCAGGAACTGAGCAATCAGGGAAGAAGGGCGTCATTAAGAAAGGTGACCAAGAACCTGATGGTCACTCTGACTGAGCTCCAGAGATCCTGTGTGGAGATGAAACAAAGATCCAGAAAGGCAAACATCACTGCTGCCCTCCACTGATCTGGGCTTATGGCAATGGCTTGTCATATTTTTTTCTAGCTCTGATGTGATGGACAGATCATTTCTCCAATCACTCTCTGAGATTTTTCAAAAGGTTCTGCCTTTCTCAAACACTTCTTTTGCCCAGATCGATGTGAAAAAAAATACCCCACCACATTAAGGCCCCAAATTACAACTTTAAAAAGTTCTAAAGTAAATGCCTTGATAATTTGATCCGGTTTTCTCTTTTTCATTCTCTACAATAATCCTCCCAAATCTGCTGATTCATTCACTCTCAGGACCTCTTGTTTGACTTTAACATCATTTGTTGACCTACAGCTAAAGAAAAAGTTTTTTTTTTTTTTTTTTTCCAGCAAGACACCTTTATGCTTCCTGATAATCAGCCATTATGATGAGGTGTTATTTTATTGTTCAGCATCATGAGCTAAAAAACTGCTGAGAACTACTGTTTCAGGCTGCTTTTGTATTAAAGATACATATCAGTCGGCAGCAGTCAGCTCTTTGCATTAACACCATCGTCTCAGGCTTAATTATATTAAAATAATGATAGCACCATGAAACGGACAACGTTATCTCCTTTGACCCTGATCAAGTCTGCCCTTTGAGTTTGTCCTCTTCACTACTTTTTTAAAGCTGAACTTTTGTCTCGTTAGTATTTTTGAAAAGGGAAATATGACTTCCCAAAGTCTTTGCCTCTGACAGTTTTTAATCTACATTTTCTGCTTCATTTTGAATGTGGCTGCCTTGTTTGTGTCTTCTTGTTTAACCTACAGGTGATTACAAAGGCCCTCAATGAAATTTTCATTTTTCTCAAGTATTTCCCAAATGCTGTAAAAACAGAGCAAGGGATTTTCAACATAGCTTTTACAAATATCCTAGTTTAATTGGGATGCTTCCATTATTTTACTTTACATACAGGAACTAAATTATTTCAATACCACAAAAAGCTAACAGGGTCTTGATTATTGGCCCGATTTAGAACTGACCTTTGTGTTGAGCCACAGCAAAAACTACTGCTGTGCAACGATGTGCTCTTGTGCACCTGTGATACTCAAAGCATGTAACATCAAATTAAAAATGAGGGTTGTCTTGCAGTTTACACACGGGATAAAAAACTTCAGCAGGGGTTTGAGCTGTCTCTCCAGAAAGCATCATGGCAAAAACAAAAGAAATCTGTTTAGAATTGAGAAAAAAAATGTTGATGCTTAGAAAGCAGGAGAAGGAAAGTCATCCCAGTGTTTCCAAGTGTCAAGAACTGGAGTGAGAAATATAATCAAGAAATTCAAAGAGCACCACACAGTGCAGAACAAGCCTGGCAGAGGTAGGAAGAGAAAGATTTCAAAGACCCTGGAAAGAAAACTAGTGAGAGATGTGTCGAAAGACCCAAGAACAACTGCCAAGACACTAGATAAGGACTTTGCCAAGTCAGGAATTGTAGTCTCAAAGAAGACCATCACCAGAGCCCTGCACAGGAATGGACCAAGAAAAACTCAATTTCTGCAGAAGAAACATCTTCAAACCAGTCTGAAGTTTGCAACCTGGAGAAAGTTTCTGCATATTGGAAGCATGTCATTTGGTCAGATGAGACCAAACTACAGCTCTTTAGCCAAAGAGACATTGTTGATGTTTGGAGAACGAAGAAGAGGCGTATAACCCACAGAACACCATCTCCACAGTGAAACGTGGCGGTGGGAGTATTGTGCTGTTGGGATGTTTCCATGCGTCTGGAACTGAGAATCTCATGAAAGTGGAAGGAACCCTGAAGAAAGAAGGTGATGTGAAGATTTTAAAAGAAAAGTCCAAGCAGTCAGCAGTGAAGCTGGGTCTGGGTCATCACTTTATCTTCCAACACGGCAACGGCGCAAAACATACGTGGCTCCTGGTGAAGAACTACCTCCAGAAGACCAAAGTGAACGTTACAGGCCAGCCTGCACAAAGCCCTGACTTGAATCCCTTTGACAATCTGTGCAGTGAACTGAAGACCAAGGTCCATGCCAGAAGACCATCAAAGAAGAATGGGCTGGGATTCTTCAGACTTGTTAAAACCTACAACAAATGACTGCAGCCTGTTATCCAGCAAAAAGGAGGCACATCTCTAAGTATCAGGGGGGCTAATAATGTAGACCTTGGTAGTTTTTGTTTTTGTGAAATTATTTTTTTCCTTGTGCAAAGTAAAATAATGTAAGCATACAAAATAAAACTAGGATGTTAAGAAAAACTGTTGAAAATTCCTCGCTCTGATAAACAGCACTTTGAAAATACTTGGGATAAAGGGACATTTCTTAGGGGGGGCTAATGATTGTGTCATTGTCTGTACAGTGGCTACATGCTCCATACCATTAACTGTATGTAAAGATGGATGATGCCTCTTCAGCTCGTTCGGCATCAGTTGTGTTTGTCAAAAGAGCTGTCGGTCTTGATTTTATATCTCTTTTCTAACATTTAGTTACATCAGTAGTTTAAAGATGTTCCTCATTAGAAAGAATAATCTGAAATAAATATATATAGACAGAAACCATGTGCAAGGACATTTTATTTGACATAAATTTTTATAAATTTTACCTATGTCTCATCTGTTAATATGGTGGAGGCGGGGCTTATGACAGACATTTCAGCCTGTCTTTAGGGTAGGCTCCAAATGTTTTTGGCTTCACTTTTGGTGAGCTGTTGTGCTGTCTATCTTTTTACATAGTCAATGCTCTAGGTGTGCTGTGTCACCTCTTTAGTATTTAATCTCTTCATAATGTGGTTTTAATGTCTTCAGGGGAGTAGCCAGAAAATACACCACAAACCAGTGCATGCAAGACTGTAATACTGGATCTTAAGTCAGAAACAGTCTTGTGACCTTGTCTTGTCCTCTGTCTTCCAGTATCCTGAGCTACAACCAGATCCGCTGCATCCCGGTCCATGCCTTCGACGGACTCAAGTCACTCCGCCTGCTGTGAGTAGCGAGCTTTATCTTCAAGTGCCGCAGTGGATTCAATATTCAACAGTCCCCTTTGCTAGTTATAACAGCAAGCTAAATCAAAGTTTAATCATTCCCCGGGTGCCAGACCGAGTGCCATGTTAAGACCCAGTCACAAAATGAGTCACAGCCATCCAATCATTTGTTGTTTCAGGGTCCTGAAAAAGATAAAAGTGACGATCTCTCATCCCCTCTTTAATACTCCCTCTCCATCTGCATGCCCTGGTCCCTCTCTCGCCTCCACCCCTCCTCTCCTCTTTTTCTCCTTCTCTTCTCTTTTTCTATCCGCCCAGTGTTGTGTTTGATGAATCGACCTTCAGCCTCTGTTTCTCTCAGTCATCCATCTGCTTGTCCACCCTCTGTCTCACAAACCCACACAGGCACAGTGTGCACATGAATTCTGCTGCCTGACCATCCTCTCACACACATGGGAGCCGAGGCAGACATGAACCCACACACAATCAATGCGTTTGGTGTTAACTTGCAAATTTGAACACATGCTTGACCCTTCATTGTTCAGTGACAGAAGAACATGTCTTTATTGTATTTTAACGCGTTTGGTTTCAGTTTAAATACTATAATCTGGTAAGTTACTTAAATAGCTTTTAAATAGCTCAGTGTGGTTAGCATTTCCCTTTAAAGATGCTTGCAGATGATGTCAGGTCAACAGCAGAGGACTTCAGATGGGCAGCAGGAAGGGATTTCTGCATAGATGAGCGTTATCAAAATTCTAACGTTTTTTTGCTTCCTTCTGCTCTGCCAACCATTAAAAAAATCAATAACAAAAACAAGAATAGACTTGAGTGACTTTTGGTCCTCAAAGTAAGGACTCATTCAGGCAAAAAAGTTTATGTTTAATATGATGCAAAGCCTCTTGGGACAATAACAAATGGCAAGATCTCCCCGCGACTTATCTTCACAGCCAGTCTGAAGCTTTATCACACTTCTCTCTCCATTTGAACAGCTGATGAGAGTAGTGAGTGCATCAGATTCATCAGCTACAGACGGGATCCCCTCAGTAAGAGCCCTGAAACGTCTTTTACTTGTGGAGCAACTGATGATGATGCTAAAACAAGACAAACACTGTTTTATTACAGGCTGTTAGCAAAAGATTAGAACAAAGAGAATCTGATCCACTTTGCTGCATCACTGTCTTATTAGATCCTGGTAAATGTAGCGTTGTTTTAATGAGGAGGTCAAAGCTTGACACACAACTGACTGGCAAACCCCCCATAGGCTGGTTCAGCCACCAGGGCTGCTTCATATCCTATTAGAGGAGAAACCGACTTAGCTACAACAAGGTAGAGAGGCTAATCTTTGTAGAGAAAAACATGAATCTAACCAGGAATTCGGTTATGAGGTACGGCTAGGCAATACGTCAGGTTTTTTTTTTATAACATCACTAATTGAGATTTAAGATAAAACATGATTGTTTATTACAGTATAGCTCAGGTTAAGGTTGATTTGAAAACAGGAAGTAGCAGTTCATTTCATGCTAATCAGGCTATGCTGCAGTTATTTTAAAAAAAAATGTATCTTTGTGAAATAAGTTTAATAATTTTAATAAGTTAATGACAAAATATTGGTATCAACATCAGCCCCGATTTTCACAGTCAGTGCCCCTGTCATCCCTGATTTGTCTCATTGTTGCGATACATTTGAGTGGGAACCCCACTAATGCTTCTGTCATTTATTTGCTTTGCTGAATCTCATTGTTTATGTCTTTTGTGCAAAGCTATAATAGTTTATAAAAGTATAGAAATATGTGCATTTTGAAATATGTGCAAATTCTTCTAAACAGATAATGATAATAGATCTGGGACTTTTACTTCGCACTATGCTCTGTGGAAAACTTTTCTTGAATTTTGGCACTGCTGTTTGTTCAAAGGGAAAAACTTTGAGTTTTCCCATCTGAGAAGTCATCTTTGTTCTTGGCCTTTTCTCTTCATATCGACTGTTTCTTTCACCTTACAGAACTTTAGCGATCTCTCCCTCCTTTCTTCCTTCCTTTCATTTTTGTTGATGTTGCCGTTGGGACTGATCCCTCTCTGCCCCCACATAGCAACTGGTTGCCAGGCAGCCATCACTGTCACTTCCTCATTACCCATAACCCCCTCTGGGCCAGCCTTACGCGGGGGCTGTTAGACCGCTGTATGCAGTAGCACATAAACACATAAAGTTTCATGGACGCACTCACATGAAGCAGTGTTGAGTCTGGTATACACTGACCTGAACGTGCACACAGTGAAATATGCACACATGAAAAATATTACACACACACACACACACACACACACCCACACACAGTAGTGTTGGTTTGATAGCTGTCCCCTGCTGCAGCCCCTCGCTCTAATGGAATGTGAACTTATATCCAGCAGGCAACACACTCAAATGGCGAGACACAAAGGACACACACGCTCTGCAGAGCCCACAGAGACTGAAGTTTCTAACATGCACACGTACAAAAACCCAAAGGCAAAAAAAAAAAAGAAATGCACATACTCGCACCGATACACATCAAAGCCTGCAGTTTGTCCCTCTGACAGTTTTTGTCCCTTTTTCTTTCATATACTCTCTCTCTTTCTCTCTCTCTCTATCTCTCTCTTGCTCTCTCGCCCTCTCACAAGCACTCTAGTTTGCCCGATGACCATATGAGACAGTTTATATTCCAGCACAAGCTTTATTGCCGAACAATGAAAAGAGTTCTGTTTATTTTATGTTATTCTTTCATAAATATTTGATTTATTTGCCATTAAAGAAGGGGGTGTTTTTGTGTCTGCAACTGAGGAACAACAAATAATCTCAATAATTTAACATGCAGCCAGTCAGAGTTGGTGTATTAACTTGCTGAAAATCAAAGCTGCTGTGCTGTCAGTTTCATTTACTTCTGGTATGATGGATATAAAGCAGGAAATTTGCTAACATATTCATTATAAGATCAGTTATGGTGCCTTAAATACAGCTCCAGGATCTTGGTAGTACCATTTACAAACACTAATACAGTCATTCAGAGAGTGTTCAACCCCTTTCTGTTTTTGTTTTGTTTTGTTTTATTTTATTTTGTTATGTTGCAGCCTGATGTCACAGAGGAAGAAAAACATAGGACCCCATTATGACAAATCTTTTAAGAATAAACAACTGAAATATCATATTGACATAAGTATTAAGATCCTTTGCACAAACGCTTGAATTTTTTAACTCAGGTGCTTTCCATTCTGCAACAAACTCCACATGAAAGCCTAGCAGTTTAGCATTAGGCTTCTGTCTAGTCACTCTGCCATAAGCCCAGATCAATGGAGGGCTGCAGTGATGGTTATCCTTCTGGAGCTTTGTACCATCTCCACACAGGAGATGGTACATTTCATGAAGGTCCTTCTCCCTTGGTTGCTCAGTTGGCTGGGTGGTCCTAGAAGCACTGAATGGCACATCTGGATAAAATTTGCTCCCTCCTCATGTTATCCTTCTTTTTGCAAAAAATTGAATTAAAATGAAACACTTCATATTTAATCCAGTTAATTACCTGCACATTAAAGGTAACAAGGGGTCAGCATGGGGGCCCTAGACTTTGTTGCAAGGTCACTTTAGTGTTTAATTATAATAAAAATAACTTTTTATTGGTCTCTCCTTCTCTCTTCAAGCACTCTCCATGGTAACGACCTTTCAACAATACCTGAAGGAGCTTTCAACCACCTCACTGCTCTGTCTCACCTGTGAGTAAAGCGTCATGCATGATTTCTGTTTGTGAATGTTAGTATTTTGGATGAAAGTGTCTTTTAATGATAATCTTGTGTGCCTTTGTTTGTAGTGCTCTTGGTGCCAACCCTCTGTACTGTAACTGTGACCTGCGTTGGCTCTCTCAGTGGGTCAAGGCTGGCTTTAAAGAACCTGGTAAGAGAAAAAAGTCACAATCAGCAGGCAATTTTTCCAAAATCAGCCTGAATATTTTAATTTCTGCCTGGTTTAATCCATGCTAGAGTGTAAAGTAGTTGCAAAGTAAATGATAAATGCCAACAAGTGTGTGTTGTGTAGGCATTGCTCGGTGTACGGGACCTCCTGACATGGCTGACCGGCTGCTGCTCACCACACCGCTCAACAGATTCCAGTGTAAAGGTAAATAATCTACTTTTTCCACTCTATGTAATGCTCCTCTTTTTCTCCCATCTTCCCCTCCTACAGTATTTTCCACTACTCATCCATATATCAGTATTTCAGCATGGGGTTAATCCCTGGAAGCAAAGGGGTTTGAAAGAGAGATAAATTGCAGCAAATCTCATGTCAATTTTAGTTTTACAGACAACCTACATACTTAGTATTCTGGTTCTTTCTCTATCAGCTAACTGTAGCCATGATTATGTGTATTGCAGATAAGTGCTTTTTGCAGCGATTATTCAGTAATTTCACTTTATTTGTCTTGTTTCACACTGATATTTTACAACACTCTGCAAGAATGCTAAATATCATTTTGCATCTTTCCAAACTTTTTTTTTTAAATTATTTACTGTCTTGGTACACTTACAAGTTTATTTTTTGAAGGGGTTTTTACTGTCTTTAAAAAGTATTCACTCCCTTGGATTTTTCTACCTTAATCGATATTATAAATGAGTAATAGTCAATAGTTGTTATAAAAATGTTGTTATACTTTACAATAACCTTTTCTCTAAATTGCCTAGAGTGTTCTTTTGTCTTCATGGTGTAATGGTAGCCAGGTATACTGATTAACCGGTGACTGGACCTTCCAGACACACGTGTCTTTCTACTACAATCACTCGTGACAAATTCACCGCACTCAGGTGATCCCCATTTCATTTTGACATCTATAAAGAGAAACTTCACACTTACATTCTACAGCTGAGGAATGCAAGGCGGTCCTTCTTCTCAGACATAATCACCAGAAACAGAAATAATGCTCGAGCATTGTTTTCTACTGTTGAGAGATGAACAAACCCCCCTGTGTCAATAGCACCTGAACTTCATTCTGCTGGGGCCTTTCTTTAAAGAGAAAATTCAGGACAGGCAGTGAATCCCTCCACACCAGGTTCAGGATCTGTGCTATGTCCATTTAAAAACAGTTTAAACACCATGACACAGTTTAATCCAATCAGTGGCAAAAATCTGGAGAACATTCTACACCAACTGAACTCTTCCCGCTGCTGTCTGGATGTTTTACCCACAGATTCTTTCAAAAAGGTTTCACACATCATGGCATCTGATCTGTTACAGATCGTAAACATGTCTCTAATCTCAGGAGTCTTCCCACATACCCCGAAAACAGCTGTTAATAAGCCGCTCTTAAAAAAGAACAATCTAGAAAAGACCTTAATGAACAACTACAGGCCGATATCAAATCTTCCTTTTTTAAGTAAAGTTATTGAAAAGGCCGTGTTTCAACAGTTAAATTATTTTCTAACAGTGAACAACTGCTTTAATGTCTTCCAGTCAGGTTTTAGACCACATCACAGCACTGAGACTGCTCTGGTCAAAGTGTTTAATGACATTCGCTTAAACACAGATCATGGCAGAACTTCAGTCTTGTTGTTATTGGACCTCAGTGCTGCATTCAACACAGTCGACCACAGTATATTACTTGAGCGACTGGAAAACTGGGCGGGACTGTCTGGAACAGTTCTTGATTGGTTTGCATCCTACTTAAAGGACAGGGATTATTTTGTGTCAATAGGTAACTTTAAATCTGAGCAGACCGAAATGACATGTGGAAGCCCCCAGGGCTCCATCCTGGGGCCTCTTCTGTTTAATATCTACATGCTTCCACTTGCTCAGATCATTGAAAACAACAAAATAAACTACCATAACTATGCAGATGACACACAGCTCTACATTTCAATGTCCCCAGGTGACCATAGCCCCTTACAAGCACTGGGTAAATAGATGGAACAAATTACTGAGTGGATGTGCCATAATTTTCTTCAGTTAAACAGAGAAAAAACTGAGGTAGTTGTTTTTGGACCCAAGGAGGAATCTCTCAAAATCAGTATGCAGTTCCAGTCACTTCAGTTAAAAACCTCAGACTAGGCCAGAAATCTGGGCGTTGTCATGGATTCAGACCTAAATTTCAAAAACCAAATAAAAACAATTACAAAGTCAGCGTATTTTCACCTCAAGAATATTTCTAGGATCAAAGGACTAATGTTGCAGCAGGACCTTGAAAAACTTGTGCATGCATTTATCTTCAGTCGAGTTGTCTACTGTAACAGTATCTTCACTGGTCTGTCTAAAAAGTCCATCAGACAGCTGCAGCCGATCCAGAATGCTGCTGCTCGAGTCCTCACTAAGACCAAGAGAGTGGACCTTATCACTCCTGTTCTGAGGTCCCTACACTGGCTCCCTGTCTCTCAGAGAATAGACTTTAAGATCCTCCCGTTAGCTTATAAAGCACTGAATGGTTTAGGCCCAAAATACATCAGAAACCTTCTAGTCCAGTATGAACCATCGAGACCGCTCAGGTCGTCTGGTGCAGGACTGCTTTGTGTCCCCAGAGTCAGAACTAAATATGGAGAATCAGCATTCATTTTCTAAGCTCCATATATCTGGAACAAACTCCCGGAAAAAATCAGGTCTGCTGAAAGTCTGAGCTCTTTTAAATCAAGGTTGAAGACACACCTGTTCACTGCTGCCTTTGATTAAAACACTTTATCACTTTAAATTTTCTTTTTCAACTACAACTCTGCACTGTAACTTTGACTTTAATATCTGTGTTTTTATCTTTCGTGGGTTCTATTTAATTTTGTAATTTTTTTTTCTTTTAACATTTTTTATAACTTTTACTTTCATATCTTTGTTTTTTTTTTTTTTTTATCTTTTGTGGGTTTTATTTGCTGTTTTTAAGTATTGTCTTTCTTTTTCCATTTGTCATTGTATTTTAATGTCCTGTGTGAAGCACTTTGAATGGCCCTGTTGCTGAAATGTGCTATACAAATAAACTTGCCTTGCCTTGCCTAAATGTAAGACTATTAGTACCAAATGCTGGACCTCTTTTGAATTTGGTTAGTCACTTCAAAAAGTGTGAATATTTATGCCATCACTTACGACATTAAAGGCATTTTTAGGGAGGTTATGATATATCTAAGATTAGTCCCAGAAGCCTTCAAAGGTAGTTGTTGTATTTTTAGTGAACCTTTTTGAGTGAGCTTACGATGTTTGCCTTAGTACAATGGTTATTTCAAAGTTAATAGTAATAACATTGAAAAACTTCCACTAAAGCACCTTTTATTTGAAGCACTGGCAGCTCAAGATTGTTGTTGTTGTATTCTCAGCATTCAAAACTAAACTGCCACAAGTCTTTGTCTATTAGATACTATTGTCACTGCTGATGTGGGTGGGTGTTTGATCTGTTTGTTCAGCTCACTCTCTAACACAAGTCTGTATTGAAGTTACTGTCTACATTTATTAAAGTACAAGAGCAGCTATCCCCAAGGGCTTACCTGATACAGAACAAGAGGGAAAAAGGTTTCTACAAACAAGATAAAAATGTATTGAAAACCAGAGATCTGCATCAGCAAAGCTACTGCAGTGGTCCTTATAGTTGTAGTTTGCTGTGTCAGTGTGTCAGAGGAGATCTTGGAGGTTTGCCAGAATAAAGTGAGAGTATACAGTGACTCAGGTTCCAGGATCAAACTTCATTTGATGTATGGAGGCACCTCATATTATCACACTGAATCAAATCCTTTCCTTCCCTTTGCCTCTACAAGATCTGCCCTCTGAAACAAATCTCATTTATTGCTCTGCTAAGCTCCTTCCTTTCTTATCCTGTAAGACCTTTCCACAACACACCATCTATTAAACTACCTTTGAGCAAAGGATGACTAAATATTTCCATATTCTTTTCTTCCTGTGCTTCTGCCTCTCTCTCAGGTCCTGTAGATATCAGCCTGATGTCAAAGTGCGCCCCCTGCCTGGCAGTGCCCTGCCAGAACAATGGCACCTGTGTTTCTGATGCTACTGGGTCCTACCACTGCACATGTCCACATGGATTCAAGGTGAGATACTCGAGAGGCCCTTATAGATGAAATACAGAAATAAGAGAAAAACCTCTGAGTCTAGCAGAATTTCTATTCACAGTCTCCACCAATAGACAACTCCTAAATCCACTAGTGTTCAATAAATTAGAATTATTAATATATCAAAGATTATACAACTGGCAACTGAATGTAAAATGTGTAATATGCTCAGGTATAATGTGGTATATATGTTATCTTATCGTATCGTAAGTTGTCGTGTGTTGTAGTAAGTAACTGTAACCTTGAAAAGCAGATAGATTGGTCAGAGTCCATGTCTGTCATCAGGTGGATCTCATCTTGCAAAACTTCCATTCTGAATGACTGTCCTTGATCTGACAACAGATGGCCCAGTAAGCATCATTTTAGGATAAAGAGGTGGTAGCTAGGGGCAGGAATTAGTTCTACTGTAAGCTGGTTATCATTTGAAGTGATTAGCTTTTATGTAGGCGTAGCAGCATTAAGCCAGAATTGTACAACATTTCTTTTTACCAAGGAGTGCAACAAACCTCACTGAAAGCTTTTCTAAGCGTAAATGTTGATTTTGCTTTTCTCCCAACCAGCCTCAGCATAAGTTTGCAATAGTTACTGGCAGCATATAGTTCTACTGGAAGCAGATATTTAATACCTGCCAATTGAGTGATTATCTTCGACAGAGCTACTGGATTTGTCATGATTTTATTTCAGCAAATGGCTCCACTGATAGTTATCAATAGCAGTGGCCACTGTGTTGAGTTCTCGCTACTTAGCTTTGCATGCCCACTACATTTGATTGGCCAGTATTGGCCAATTGAGATTGACAGAACTTTCATCCAATGACTCCCCCTAAAGATTTTTTTTTTTTTTTTTAAGATTCTTCCCTTCCCAAACTCAAACTATGGGTGGTTGCCAAAAAGGATGTGAGATATGTATATCCCTTGCAATGGGTGTGAAGCAGTCAGACTAGCAGGATGGTGTTATCATAATGGTCTTTTCAATCATATCATTCCACATTATATCATATTAATTTTTCATATTGTATTGTATTATATTGCATTGTGGTATGGTACTGTACCATGCCATACCATATGGTATTGGATCATATTTTATCGGGTCATTTTATACCATATTGTATTGTATGGCACTGTTTTGTATTGAATCGTACCGTATCGTACCGTACTGTATTGTATCGTATCATATTGTTTTATATCATATCTCACCATATCATTTTATACTAATTTTGTATCATGTTGTAGTGTACTGCATTGTACACCATTGTTGTGTATCTATCGTTCTATATAGTATCAAATTGCACTGTACTGTATCATGTTATATAATATTGTATAATTTTGTATGGTATCATGTAATTGTTCTTGTTCCACATCATATAGTATAGTACCTTACCAAATCGTGTTGTATTGCATCTGATCATTTCACAACATATTGTATCATATTGTATGATATCATAATTTAATGCAATCTGCTATAGCAAATCAAAAGTTTTTGTGCCTGTGATGAGTTATGTTTACACCAAATTAGCCAAAAAATGTGCATATAAAACAAAGGCACAGGAAGAAAACCCAGAAATACTACAGAAAAATGTAGTTTTCTTAGAGGTTGTCCAATATTTTGATAGTCATAATCATACTTATCACACGTGGTTGTACAAATTCCCAATGCACACCTAGACTTGCCTCAAGGCACAACAGTGTGCCATGCCACAACGTTTGAGAACCACTGATGTACCATCATTAATGTATCATTTTGTATCATATTGCAATCAAGCAGCAACCTCCGGTCCTCAAAAATTAAGCCAGTGCAGAAGTACAAAAGATTGCAATAACACAAGTGTCCACTTGAGGCTGGTTGTAGGAACGTGTCTCATTAGCTAATGTCTTCATGCTCTCTCACTGTACTGGGGGTGAATTTATTTGTACCACAATCGTTGTGATTATATTGAGGAAAAACCTCACAGTGCACCGATTGGCGTGTCTCATTTGATTATCAGATAGCTTGACAGGTAGAACCACCTTTCTTTCTACCAGAATACTAGCTAGCAGGAAGTCTAACTTAGTGGGCGGGCTCTTGTCTGCTGTTGGGTTGATCCAAAGTTTGGTTGAGACGGTGATTTCAACATGGGGTCTGCTAAGAATTGAAAAGCTGTTTGAGTCCACCTATTGCAAGCAGACGGCTGACATCACTTAGGCTTTGTTCAGTTCTTTCTACAGTCTGTGATCATGATGTATTGTTTCCTATCGTAATGTATCGTTTCGTAATGTACTGTATCAAACTGTTTAATTGTTTAATATTGTATCACATCATATTGTGTAGTATTGGATACTTTTGTTTCGTTTCATCGCTTTTCATATCTTACCATGGCGTATCTAATGACATCAGACTGCACTGTACGGTAAAGTACAATACAGTATGGTATATTGTATCATATCATATCCTATATCATCTTCTCATTTCATTTTGTTTGGTTTCTCTTCATACTGAATAGTATCTTATTGTGTTACATTGTATCTTATTCTAAGTCCAAAGTCCGTTACAAAAGTAAATAAGAGTAAAATTCAGAATTCCAATTTCTATCTTGTCAAAATTAACGAAACTTTTTATCGTAATTTTTCATGTTGATAAAGACAAGAATTTGTTCACTTTTATGGTCTTTTAAAGTTAATCATTTCTGTAGCTGCCTGTGGTTGTGGTATCATTTTCTCTCTCCTCATGCTCCTGAGTACAAGCTTCCAACTGTCACACATAGCTAAATTTATTACACTGTGGTTTCTCTGTATTGAAACCTTGTTAATTGATATCCAAGCAGCTTGTCATTGAAAAAAACATTACTTTCCCTGCTCACTTCCTGGAATTTTCTGCATGTGTGCAAGCTATCCTATAGATGGATCGCCATGCTGCATAAGCCTGCTGGTATTAGAAGTATTATCAGGCTTATCTTGGATCCTGCATGCATAATGTATCCACCTGTTCATCAATAGGGAAATGATGACTGCAGCTGGCTTCGCTGGAGGTATTGACTGATCAAAGACAGAGTGTGTAATAATTGTCAAGACCCCGGCGTTAAAGGAAAGACATGCAAATCTACTGGTGGAGGGGTGATGTAGACTGCAGGAGTGTGAGTGGAATACATCTGAGTGTGGAGTCTTGTAATTTTGTGTGCGAATCAGATTATATATCAGTTTGTTTTAATGTGTGTCAAGATCAGCGGGTTCAAGCTTCTGTGCAAGCTTTTTTTAAATGTCCTTGTGTGTTAAAGCA
Organism: Cheilinus undulatus; assembly: GCF_018320785.1. Classification (NCBI taxonomy): domain Eukaryota; kingdom Metazoa; phylum Chordata; class Actinopteri; order Labriformes; family Labridae; genus Cheilinus; species Cheilinus undulatus. The sequence goes on from NC_054874.1 coordinate 38,677,156, forward strand.
CTTTAAAGATACACTCACACCTCCTAACCTTTGGGCTTTTATGGGAGAAAAAGCCTTTTTCTCAGTCTTAATTAATCCATCACTTGTCAAGGTCACAGACTGGGAAACGGGGACTGCATGTGTGTGCTTGGGTGTACATTTTCATGTGCACATTAGTGTGTGTATTTTCTTTTCTGTGTCAGCATCCATGGGGGCAATGTTAATTAAAATGTGTGAGACAAATCACAGAAGGAACAAAGGAGGAATATGGAGAAAAGGAATGACCTGTGAAGGGTTAAAAGTGTGTGAAAGAAAGAAATAGTGAGGAAAAGGGAGCGGTGGAAAGAGTGTGGCTGAAACATAAACAAATAGCAACAGTGAGAGTTTAAAGAGAGGAGGAAATAATGAAGATGGATGGCAAGGGAACACAAGAATAAACGTCCTCCTCTCTGCTTTGATCAGAGGAAGTGGGTGTGTTGGCGGCCAAAGGTTTGGTGGTTTGAAATTAAAACTACAGCCGCAGGGCTCGATGTGGAGAGACGGTGTGTTTAACTGATACATGATACCGTTCCAAGTGAAGGCTGTTTATTTAGAAAACAGGTGTGTGGTGAGGAGAGCGATGAATGTGTGTGAAATAGAGGAGAGAAAAGGGACAAAAATGAGACTTCTTTAGTAAAGTACAGCGGTTTGTTTAGAGTTGGCTTTATTTTTAGATTAACCAACCAGAATATGTTTTTCAAGCCTCCATGTCCTTGCAAGCTATTTTCTTTCCCCGCAGATAAGCATTCACAGATTTGTGATCCCAAAGTAACAAATTACTTCCTTATTACAGTTGCAAAAATACAAGGTAATTGTCTTTACTCTAACACATGGAGAAAAGGTCCATTGTTGTTAAAACTTTTATCATTGGCAGCTTTCTTTTGGAGTAACCTGACACCAGATAGACTGTGTCATATATCCATGCATAGAATTTACTTCAAATTCACCTGGGAAGCACCTGTAGAAGGTGTTTGGGAAGGGTAGGACTTAAAAAAAAATTCTTAGTTGGAGAAACTTTCTGTCTGCCACATCTAGGACAGGCCAATCAGAGAAATTAGACAAAATCAGGCTAGGAGACATTTATTTTATTAAATGGAAAAGCCAATTGAAATTCTGGACCTTTGGCTGTGAGGTGGGTGTCTGGCTACAGGTTTGGAGTTTACCGTCTTTGTTGAATAGCGATGTTGTCTCTTGAAGAAAATTAATAACAATTCAGTTAACCCTTTTTGACGTCTCTTTTTAATTGCTGTTTCAGGGTCAAAACTGTGAAATCCCTATCAATGCCTGCATCAGTTTCCCTTGCTCTAATGGAGGAACCTGCCATATCCAGCCTGGACTAGGAGACCACTTCAGGTACAACTAACAGCCATTATCAGAGTATATGTCTTACACTGTGTGATGCAGATTTATAATGTACTCTTTTAAAGCTGGACGTAGACTGTGTGAATTTCACCTGATAAAGCCTTGGATTTCAAGTTGCATGACTCACTTGGAAGTTGTGCCAATTGTCAGTCAGATCAGGTGTCATTTGTCATGCATTGTACAGGGGGATATGACGGCCAACCATGACCCGACTACAGCCTGACCAGGCGCTCCTGACTGATCATAGATTTTTGATATGTTTAAATTTTGGTCGTATGACTTCAGACAACTCCAACAGTGGGAGCAGAACCACGAGCAGAATCCTCAACTTTGGGTCATTTTTCTTTCACAGACTGTCAGACAGCATCTTACATCATCATGACAACAGCAAGAGTGACTTCTTAATCCCTATAATAGAGGTGATAAACAAGCAGAAAATATCCTACTCACTTATCTCTAGCTGATAGGGTGGTAGTGCTGGTTTTGTATGTGGGATCAAAAAAAGATTGCAGGAGAGAGAGAGAGAGAGTGATGGAGTGAGGATATGACTAGATATGACTTCAACCTCAGTATGTGAGACTTTATCAAAGGAAACTTCATAGATTTTTGTCACAGTCCATCCGAACTTCACTTTTACCGTGTGAGCTCTCAGTTCATGAACAATCATTGGACCGTGTAGTGTGAGGGCATAAATTGTGCCCAATGGCTGTAAGCGATTCATTTGCACTGTATGAACTGAGATTCGGCTACAACTGTTGGCGAGTCAGCTTGAAATCGCACAGTGTACGTCCTGCTTAAAAGGATTAAAACTGTGTTTACTAAGCCATTTCTTAGCACAGATTCTCAGAGATCAAGAAAAATGCCTTTTTTTGAATGGGTTTATGCCGTGGGTTAAATTTATTTGCCCTTTCTACCTTGCTACCCCTTTTTATCACAGCAACATCTTTAAAATCTTACCCTGTATTCTCACTCTGAGAGAGAAGGACTTTTATTTTACTTCTAGAATATAAAGAAACTGTGATTCAGGTTGACAGTCCTACTGTGCTGTACGATGCATTACCCAAGATAATAACTCTCTTTGACCTTTGAAAGTGTTTTCCTGCTTGTGAGTGTGTTGTGTATGTAGAGGTAGTGGGAGTGAGAGGGATGTGTGGGCATACACAGGAACCATAGGGCGCCCTGTTTGGTGTAAGCATTAAAGAGGCTGGTTTTTCTCTGAACTTTGTGTTAATTATCGATATATTTCTGTTTAAACTGATCTTACAGTAATTTTGTGGCACATCATTTCTCTAATTTAACCTAAAATCTTGTGAGTGATTATTAAGATGCACTTTAAAACCATTTTAAAAGGTGTGTGGAACAGTTGGTCATGAATGTTATTAAAAAGGGATTGCACAGTACACATACTGTGCATGTTTGACTTATAGATGACCACTGACACTTTGAAGATGCAGTTAAAACTGTTAAAATCAGCAATTTAGCTCAGTTAAGCTAACGTATAACCCATGCAGATATCCACTGTCTATTCCATGCTCACCCATTCACTCATCTATCATTCATTCAACACTTCTTTGCTCCTTTCCAAGAAGCTCCTGTTTCACATTCATACAGTTTCTCACATTCACACCTGGGAGCTGCCCAACACAATCTCCGTTTGACTCCTGGCTGCAGAGCATCTCCACTGGAGACGTCAGGGGTCAAGAGCCACTCAGTGGCAGTTGTTGAGGGAGTGAGAAGGAGTCTAGTTAACACAGAATATCAGACTGGCTCCATACACCTCAGAGCTGCTGTTTCATCATTTTTTTTACTCGTACCTACAGCTGAAAAATTGTTCACACTATAATTCCCATTTTGCCCAATATCTCATGACTCAATCCTTTTTGGATCAATAAATTTAAGAAAGAGCATCCTTACCAATTTGAAAATAAGTACTTAGAACAAATACATTTTTGTTCATGGACTACAATACGCACGTTATTATGGGCTGCATGGCGGGTTAGCGCTGTTGCCTCACAGCAAGAAGGTCCCTGGTTTGCTTCCTGGTCAGGTTCTTTCTGTGCGGAGTTTGCATGTTCTCCCTGTGCATGCGTGGGTTCTCTCTGGGTACTCTGGCTTCCTCCCACCACCAAAAGCATGCTCATTAGGTTAACTGATTACTCTAAATTGGCCGTAGATGTGAGTGTGAGCGTGTCTGGTTGTCTGTCTCTTTATGTCAGCCCTGTGATTGGCTGGCAACCAGTCCAGGGTGTACCCTGCCTCTTGCCTCCAGCCCCCTCCCCCCAATGGGACCGCGACCCCTAACGGTATAAGCGGTATAGAAAATGATTAGATGGATGGCTGGACTACAATACAAAATTAATGAAAAGGGTCAGCAGTCGTTCAGAAATATTTATATAAAGGCAAAAAAAACACACTTTTATTTGCTGCAATAAAAACGCTTTCTCCTTTAATTTAAAATTGTCCATGCAAAATACAGACAAAGAAATCTGCTTTTCTTTGAAAAGATTAAATCCACAATCTGCATTCTTTTTAAAGTCTGCCAGTGTGCGTAAGAGTACCTCTGTGCCTGCCCAGGTCATCAGTGTCACCCTTTGTCCCTGACTCATGACAAACAGCCGTTTTGATTGAAACAATTGTCATAAATATGTAAACCAGAGCTTTCTCCTCCATGCACCATAAGAAGGCCTGCCCTTTGTAAAGCTTTGATGTGCATCTGGCCTTTAACATTGTATGTGGTAATACTATTAGGGGTCTCTTTACCCTTTACATGTCTTTTCTTAATGTTAATACCAACATAGGTATTGATGCTTTCACCCTGGGAGGGATGGAGAGAGAGAATGGAAGCGCAGAACCCTATGACATTTTAACATGTCGTATAATCAGTTTGGGATATTCAGTAAGTCCAATTAGCCTGTGGTTCTTCGCAGGGACCCATTTGTCAAACTATGTACTTTAAATGTCAGGCCAGGGATTTGATTAGTCAAACAGTGATCTCTGACCCCGTCAGTGATCACCAAGCTCTTCTCATTTGGATTCCTTTGTCATTTATCATTTAAACATCTTGTCTTTTTACTTGTGTTTGTCTGTAATTCTCATCCTTTTTCTTTCTTATTCTCTTTTCCTTGTGGCAGTTTTGTACCCCTCCTAAGTCACTGTGACTTAGTAACATATTTCAAAATTAAACAAACACATAATAAATATAATCATTTGCATTCTGTGTGGACAGGTTTTGAACAGTTTACCATTGTACTTTGATATAAACACTTTTGATACAGACATTATTTCCCACTAAAACTAAAGCTAGATCTGGGCAGCTCAATGCTTTATTTAACTTGCTGGCTGGCGCATTGTCACCCCCACAGCATGATGCTGCCATCACCGTGCTTCACAGTGGGGGTGGTATGTTGGTGGTGATGTGCCAAACATAGCACCTTGTCTAATGGCCAAAAAGCACCATTTCAGTCTCATCAGACCAAAGAACTTTCTTTTACTTAACCATGGAGTCTCCCTTATGCCTTGTAGTGAATTTTATTTCAGATTTAATCTGAGATTTCTCCAACAGTAGCTTTCTCTTCGCCACTCTCCCATAAAGCTTCGAATAGTGAAGCCAACAGTTGTTGTATGCAGAGTCTCTCCCATCTCAGCTGCTGAAGCCTGTAACTCCTTCAGAGTAGTCATAGGTGTCTTTGTGGCCTCTCTCACTAGTCTCCTTCTTGCACGGCAACTCAGTTTGAAAGGACGGCCTGATCTAGGCAGATTTACACATGTGCCATATACCTTCCATTTCTTGATGATGGATTTGAACTCTGGGGGATGTTCTGTGATGGTTTTTTTTCCATCCATCCCCTCAGTCATACTTTTCAACAGGCAAAATAAAAGAATAAGTCCTCACACCAGAAGCTGCTCTAAAGGCTAATTTAAAGAAGATTATCACCACATGTGACGTTTTGGGCCTTAGCCCTTCATCAGAAATGTCTGATGTGGTGATTATCTTCATTAAATAAGTCTTTGGAGCAGCTTCTGGTGTGCGGACTTATTCTTCTGTTTTGCCTGATATAATTTTTGGTTCAGTACCCAGTACTCAACCCTATGGGATGTGCATGCCTTAGAACTTCTCTTATACTTTTTTTCTTTTTTCTTTTTTCTTTTTTTTTTAAGATTTATTTTTTGGGTTTTTCATGCCTTGATTTGATAGAGGAAGGACAGTGGATAGATTCAGAAACAGGGAAAAGAGTGGGGAGAGACATGCGGTTAAAGGGCCGGATTCGAACCCGGGCCACCGGTGTGAATGGGTAGCGCCTTAAACCACTTGACCATCTGCGCTCCCAGAACTTCTCTTATACTTTTCAAGAACCTTTTCTCTGAGTTGTTTAGAGTGTTCTTTTGTCTTCATGGTATAATGGTAGCAAGGAATACTGATTAACCAGACACACGTGTCTTTATACTACAATCACTTGAGACACATTCACTTCACTCCGGTGACTGCTATAATTGTAAGACTACTCGCACCATTTGGCTGGGTCTCTGTTGGATTAGTTCAGTCACTTAAAAAAAGGGGTTAATATTTCTGCATTCTCTTATTTAATATTACATATTTTAATTTATTTAATATTACTTAACAGAAATCTGTTTTCACTTTGACACTGAAGAGATTTTGTGTGATTTTTTATTGTCAGCAAAAGCTAAATTATGTGCATCATGATTGATTTATAAAATCAAAAAAGGGTAAAACACCCACGGGGTTAATACTTTTTATAGGCATAATTTTCAGTTGACTAGAGTGGTGTGCAAAGATAAATTAATTCTTAAAAAGCATATGCATGTGATTTTTTGTCACAAATAATGTTATGAGACTTTCTGTTTACTTTAATGTTAAGAGTTTCTGTGACCTCAACCCCCCTCACTTTGAAAAATCAATGGGACAATGGATGCAAAAATGTTAGCCACAACATATTAATAAACTTGTTATATCACAGGCTTTTTTACAACTTAAATCAGTTCTAAATGTAGCTTTCTGAAAGCAGCATTCAGGAAGGGCGGGGAGAACTAATGCATGTCATATATTCTGTGGGAAAAGAGCAGGAGTGAGACAAGTGTGAGCGTGAGAAAGTGAAGTTAGATTAGAAAAGTCAGAGTGAGTAAAACATCATAAATGAACAATGAAATATGTTTTACAGGTGCATGGGAGTGGGAAGCTCTGAGCTGATACAGTGTTCGGCAAAAATGTGTGTTTCTGTGTTTGTGTCTTGTTAGTTTTGTCTTCTTGTACTGAAAGAGCTTCTCTTTCTCACAATGACTAAAGACGACCTTGTTGCACATGTTTTCCCTCCTCACCTAAGTTTTAGAGTTGAGAGAGCAGACAATAGGGGAATCTATGCGTTTGGTTAATTATTCATCTTAAGGCAAATCTGTCTTTTTAAACACATGTGACCAAATGTAAGGATTTAACCTGAATTAGACATGAAGGTTGGAAGAGGCGTCAGGGAGTAAAGAGAGTTCAGCAGATGAATGTGGGGGAGGAGGACGCTTTGATTATTCCTCACCCAGGTGGGCGTTGTTCAACAAAAAAATGGCATCAAATTAGAAAAGAAGTTTATCTCAGCATGTTTTCTTTTAGCTCCAGGTGGTTTTAAAGTTTTTCACAGCTTATTAAAAGATAGAAGCTGAGGGAACTTTGATTCCTCATGTTCATTAATGCAATACCTTCACACCAGAAAGACGTGGATCAAAGCAGTGGGTTTGAAAGGAGTGACTGCTTTTCTCTAAATTTGAGTGCAAAACAAGATAGTTAAGAGAGGGTTTGTGTGTGGAGGTTATACTTTGAATTCTGAATGGCCATCTTAAAATTTAATTTCCGCTATAAAATGAGGCATGAAATGGTGTCTCTTGTCAGACCACTAAATACAGATGTGCTGCGGCTCCAGTCATGTGTGTAAGAAGAAGCACAGGCCACACAAAACACAGCTCGAGTACAGATTAAATTGCTTTTCTTGAAAGTACTTAAAGAAGAAATTTAAGGGGAAGTCAAGCTCGACAGATGATTGATTTGGCTGAATGATTTTTATTTCAAGTTGTGTGGCATGAGTGTGCGTGCTCAGATTTGGTTCAGTTGGTCTTATAACATATTTTATGTGTGTGTGCTTCTCTGTGTTTGGCTGCATAGCTGTGTGTGTCCACCAGGATATGAGGGCCAGCGCTGTGAGATAAACCCAGACGACTGTGAAGACAATGACTGTGAGAACAACTCCACCTGCGTCGACGGAGTCAACAACTACACCTGCATCTGTCCACCCAACTACACCGGTACAAACATGCACACTTACACCTACAGCAAGTCTTTGACTCTTTCTCACAGTCCCACAATAAAGAAACATTCTTCAGTCCATGAAAACAGCTTCAGATCAGACAAAATCACCATGTTGGATAGACATTTCTCTTACATGTATATTGAAAAAACACTCACTAGATATCTGCATTTTGAGAAAGTTTAAAATACAACTTTAAATTAACTCAACAGGATGCCTCATGCTCTAGTCCATTGGTTCCCAACCCGGGACTGCTTTAGTCCACACTGTACTCTGACGTCATCTGGCTACAGCAATTATCTCACATACTATTTCAGTGTATTAGTTGCCCATCAAATCTTTATATTTTCAACACGGTTGCACAGTTAGTGAAGAGAAAAACATGAAGACCTTTCTGTCAGTGTAAAAAAATTGAATATAGTAATAGAGGCATGTGGAGCTGATTCTATAGTGTCTGTATTAATGCCTGCAGAGACAGGGGGAGGGAGAGAGCCTGCCTGAGTGTGCAGCAAGTCTTGGCGTTTAACTCTGAAATTTCAAGTTTTTGCTGTGTAGCCCAACACTTCGTTGTAGTGTTAGAAAAGTACTGTCCCAGTGGATCATTTTCAACTATTTAGGTGTTATACTCAAATTTATGGAATGAAAAACACTGGAAACATTGCTAAACTAAAAATGACATGGCTTCAGAGTAAAAAGTCCAGAGTTTAGATGCTGCTGTGACACAGATTTGATTGACTGAGTCTGAGTTTTTCTAATCATTTGAAAAATCAAGTATTTATCCACTGGTGTTCCTGTGTTTCAAAAACATGGGCTGGACTTGACCACTGAACAGTCTGGGTGGATCTGGCACCTTGTTTGAGCATCATCTCCCATCGCATTCTTCTCAGGGGATGAAAATAAAGTAACGTTGGTTCAACATGTCAATCAAAGGTTCATAGGTTTAAAGCAGAAAGGCTTCCTCCTTTTGTAAGACTATCTATGGATATGTAGAAGTAAAGAACAGCGGCTACAAGTGTGAATTTGAGCACTCTGCTCAGACTCCATTGCAGTGTCCCATTCTTTTTTAAAATGAGCTACGTAATTTGCATTTTAGGTTGTATTGATGTTTTTTTTTTTTCTGTTTTGCTTTTATTTAGCTTTTATTTCCCATATTTTTTATTTTCCTCATTTTGTCTCATGTTTAATACATGACAGGCTGTACCAACTTAAATATAAAAAAAAATATCATAAATAAATAATGAGAGAGGAGATCTAGGATTGTAAATGTGGGACTTTATGTTGTTGTTGTTGTTGTTTTTTTTTTGTTTTTTTTTTGATCGATAAACCAAACCTGTACCAAACCATGACCCCAAAGCCAAGGTACCATCCAAGACAACTAGCAGTCAGGGGTTGAAATTATATCACACAACTTGCGTTGTGAAATATTGCACTATTTTAGTGTAGCGACATTTTCTTCCACCTCTACAGGTCACACCCACCTATTCGCACCAAGTTCCTACACTGAGTGTATTGCCCAAGGTCACTCAAGGTCACATCCACTTGTGACTGCAAGAGCTGAGGAACGAACCCACAATCTTACAATTGTGAGGTGACCACCTCTACCTACTGAGCCACAGTCATCCTGCAGGCTATCCCCATTAGAAACTGGATAGGGTCACCAAGTCTTTCCCTTTGCACACATAGTCATAAAATCACATTTTCCACTTTACTGGTGGGTAGGTTAGTAATGGACAGCCTCTCCACAGTGACCTGAAACTGCTCCTACAGGACGTTGAAAGAGCAATCAGAGAAAAGAGGAAGAGAGGGGGAAGACTGACAGAAAGAGGGAAAAGACAGAGTGTATGTTGGAGTGAAAGGGGAAAAGCAAACATACTGAGGGAAAAGGGCGATAAAGGGCAAAAGCAGTTAGAGAGACAGAGAGAGAGGTGGAGTCCAGCAAACTGAAGCTAAACTGCTGACTGGGAAGTTAAGTTTTTTAATCTGTGACAGCGTCCTCTAAATCACACACTCACACAGCTGGCCCCCTTTGACACTGGATCCTATTCAATATACACAAACTCACCCACACATGCACCATGTCATTATCGTTGTTGGCATAGAGCAGCCTCTCAAACTGCCAGCCACCTTACCACATACAACTGTTACACACACACACACACACTCACACAGCTGCTCCCATTGGCACTGAATCTCCACTCAGTGCAGTGAACCAGGTCGTAATCATCAGGTGTCACATTAGGAGGACAGTCCTACACTAGCTGCTCAACTTTCTCCTAACTCAGCAAGTAAAACTGTCATGTCACATTTGTGACATAGTGAAAAAAAGATTTAAAGGCATATGAAATTTTCACCAGCTGATATAGGATTTTTCCTATTCAAATGAGGAGGCTTTTACAAATTGAACATGTCTGGTAGGTTCAAGAGATGTAAGGTCCTGAAAGCAATTTTGAAATTTCCGCATGAAAGTGGCAAGATGAGCTAGGGTGCAACTAGAGTTCAAGTAAAATTTGTGATCCCAGGCAGACTTTTACTGTAGTAGGTGTACTTGATTATGGCAAAAATGATTTACATCATGACAAGCCCTCTTTTAAGTATTTGTGCACTATAGTTGGGTATTAGGAATATCTACCAACACACAAAATGTCAAAAAAAGCAACCAGTCCTTTGTTAGTGTTTCTCCTATGGCTGAAAACATGAAATCACACAGTCAAGGGTTTGAGCTCATTGTGTCATCACAGAGAGCCATTCTAATAATACCTGCGCCTCACTGGGTATCTCCACCTATAGATCTCCATTCAGACCCTTTTCAAAAACACCTGAAACTTAGCTCGGATTCCTCCCATTTCCCTGGATCTTTGTTGAGATGTTTCTACACCTTTACTGGAGTCCACCTGTGGTAAATAAATCGATTGCACATGTTTTGGAAATGCACACACCTCTATAGAACCACACAGCTGACAATGCATATCAGAGCGAATCTAAGCCATGAGATCAAAGGAACGGCCTGCAGAGCTCAACACACTCCACACAAAAGCAAAGCGAGCTTTCAGAGCTTTGTAAATATATCTTAGCTTAATTTTTGGTCAAATATTTATCATGTAATAAAAAACAGGTAACTTACATACTACTTACATAATGATGACCTTGATCGTGCAGTGTTTATTTTTTTATTTATTTATTTATTTATTTTTACAGAAGACAGCATTTTTTACATTTTCTGTAAAGCAGTGATTTTGTAGATAAGAGGTTTGCCCCCAGTGGGATGGTGTTATATTTTGACCAAAGTAAGGCACAAAAGTTTCATTTAGCACTCAGGGGGCTGTGTTCAAGGGTGGAAAAGGGGTATGATATGTGACCATAGATTTTACAAATTATTTAGCATAATTCCAGGTCCACCTTCTCAAAATGAGAGGGGTTCCTTATGATTGAGGCATATTTTTTTTCTTGCTAACCAACAGCTGCCTGTCAGTCATCCTCTTAAGCTCTCTGGTACATACCGTGGCTCCCTCTGTGCCTCACTTGAGTTAAAGTGAGAGCTGTCATTGAAACTTGATTAGTCGCCTGGCTCAACAATATTAGCTTTATTTACTGCTTTTTTTCTTGAAGGTGAATGAGACTCTTAATTGGTGGAATGGTATTTTTTAAAGGAATACATTTACTTAGATTTGAGTTTTTCAGCATAAAAAACCACCTGAAGGATGGTACAGTTTATGAGTGCTAATTATACAAAGGAATCACAGTTAATCCCAGATTAATAAATCCATGTTGGCAACCTATCCAGGAAGCATAGTGTTTCAGATTGGACTATATGACATTATTGGCATAAATGTCTTCCTTCATCTCCTGCAGGGTTAAACAGCTGCTGGAAACAACATGTATCTGAAGTGACTCAAGAGAAAAGCGGTGGAGACAGACAGGGAGGGGTCGGGGCGTCAGGATTAGATTAAAGGAGGCAGAGGGAAATGGAAATGTGCTCAACCTTTCTCAATCCCCCTTCCTTCATAAGATCGACCTCAGCAACTGTATGCTTTTACGCACACTGTTAACCCTTTTTCCCCTTTAAACATGCATGCATGAGTGAGTACATTTCTGTATCTACTGTTACACACACTATTAACCCTGTCTCAATCAGCTCTGAGAAAAAGCTGATAATGCTATTTCTGTGAATATGTGCATCTGTGTTCATAAGGGACTTTGAATAAGACAAACAGAAATGATCTTTTCTGCTTTTTCTTTACCTGCTTGCTTTTCAACTTTTTCTTTGTAAGTGTCCTTCCTCTTTCATGTTTATGTCCCTCTGTCTCCCTTTTTTGTGCATTTTTGGGTGAGACCATGTGTTTAATGCTGATGTGGTCAGGAGGGGAGGGTAAGGGTCAGCTCGTGGATATGGGCACCTGGTGTGCATTCCTGGGCCTGATACACCAACAAAATTTCACATTAGCAGCAGCATTTACTTAAAAACAAAACCCAACAACGCTACCAGCTGAAGATGCACTATACAGACAAAAGTATTTGGCCACACCTGTCAATCCCTGAATTCAAGTGTTTTGATTAGACCTGTTGCCACAGGTGTATGAAATCATCACCTAGCTATGCAGTCTCCAATTACGAACATTTAACGATACATAATTGGTACATACATAACGAGCTCAGTCACTTTAAGCATGGTGCTGTGATGGATGCCACCTTTTCAATAAGACGGTTCATGAAATTTCATCCCTGCTAGATATTCTACAGTCAACTATAAGTGATTTTATTAGAAAGAGGAAGCGTTTAGGAACAACAGCAATGTAGCCATGGAAGAAAGACCACGCAAAATCACAGAGCGGTGTCAACGACTGCTAAGGTGCATGGTGTGTGAAGTTAACACTCTGCTGATTCCATAGCTAGACAATTCTGAACTTCCACTGCCACTAATGTAAGAACTAAAACTGTGTGGCTTCATGAAATGGGTTTCCATAGTTGAGCAGCTGTAAGCAGGCTTCACATCAACAAGTCCAAAGCCAGTTGTCAGATGGAGGGGTGTAAAGCATACCAACACTGGACTGTGGAGCAGTGGAAACGTGTTCTGTGGGGTGACGAATCACACTTCTCTGTTTGGCAGTCAAATGGACGAGTCTGGGTTTGGCAGATGTTGAGGGGACATTACCTTAGATCTAACATGAAAAACCCCAGGGCCTTTATGAAACAACAGAGCCATCAAAAAGTACAGGAACCCTTTTGATTTCAGTTTAAATTTCTCTTCATCTCCAGGTGACCTGTGTGAGGAGGTGCTTGACCCTTGTCTCCTTGGTTTTGACCCCTGCCAGCATGACTCAAAGTGTGTCCACATTGGCCGCAGCTACAGGTGAGTGACAGCTTCACAGGGGGTCAGCACTTAAAACGGTCAGAGGTCACATCAACAAAGTGACAGGGGCAGTGAGGTCAACAAGTTAAAAGCGGCTTTTTTTGTGAAACAAGGAGAATCTGACCGGTCATCTTTGATGAGAAAAACACACAACCAGAAGTAAATACAGAGATACACAGTGAAACAACAGAAAACAACAGAAACAGCAGTTTTTTAAGAAACATATCATTTTAAATTAACCATGACAGTCATTGTTAGTGTAAGTGAGGACTGTTGAGTCGCCTCTTTTTTCTTCTTTTACTTCTTTTTAGGGATGCGTTATATCATTGGCATGATATCAGTATCAGCCTATATTAGCTTAAAAAGTAAAAACCAGTATCAGAAGATATAAAATATTATTTGAGTGGACCCTAATTACCCAGTAATTTTAAAGCAATAAGTGATAATTATGTAGTCATTTCTCAAGAATAAGTTGGTAGTGTAATAATTGGGATTTTACAAAGTAATAACCAGAAATATGGTAAAATTAAGGATGCATTTACTTATAAATATTGCATTAATTATCAAGTAATTCCTTGTAATATTTTGGCAGATCTCTGGTAATAAGGTGGTATTTTACCCAAACCCTAAGAATTACTCAAGAATTATTAAAAATAAAGACATTTCTTGTAAATTAGCAAGCCACTTGTATAGAAAATCATCATATTATTTCCAATAAATTACTTGGTAAAATACCCCCCAATTACCAGAGACTTGCCACAGTAGTGCTTGGGTTAGGGTTAGGCTTAGAAGGTTAGGATTATGGTAAAATATCAACATGTTACCAGGGACTTGCCACAAAATACAAGGACATTACTTGATAACTAATACGTTATAACTAGTTAAATATGTTAGGGAGTTATTACTTGTAAAATGACAACCTATTGCTAGGTAAATAGGGCCCACTAAAATACAGTGCTACCAAGATTTCTGTTGATATTTACAACCCTGTCAAAAGAGCTGCCAATGTTGACATTAGCCCCCCTTTTCTTAGTATCAAACTAAACTTCTCAAGAACAATGGACAATCAACATCATAATCATTGACTTCAATGAAGGAGGCCATGTTTGAAAAATAATTGAAATATATCTTTATTGTTTGACCAATGTCCTATCTTTAAAAAACAGCAAGAATTATGACTACACTGCAGCCAAACAGTAAAGGGAGGTACAGATGTTTTTGGCTTTACTTTTAAGATGTTGTTATGTTGTCCCTTTTTTTATACAGTCTACCAACTAAAGTTGTTAAAAATTGAGTTGGAAGTTTGGTCTTTGGCTCAAAAACTAGCTACAGGAAACAATCTGTTTCCAAAACCTGAGCTGTAGACAGAAAACACTTTCTTTCTTAACACAGTACATGTGTGACAACTCTGAGGCTCAGCCCAACTCAAACACAATGATCACATCCATATTTCCATGTCACTCTAGGTGCGAGTGTTTACCCGGCTATGTGGGTCAACACTGCGAGCAGGACTATAACGACTGCCTGGAGAACAAGTGTCAGCACGGGGCCGAGTGCGTTGATGCCGTCAACGGATATACCTGCGTGTGTAAGGAGGGGTTCAGGTGAGAGCAAAGGAAACACATCAGGGACTTTTCAAATGGCTGAAACAGACACCAACACACTCTGCAGGGCCAGACTGGGAGGAGGTACAGATGGCGTTTCATAATCAGACACTTGACTGTCTGGACCCAGTGAGTGTGTTTGTCTGTGTGTGGAGCAGATGCAGCTCCATGTGGTTAATTATAGCAGAGACTGCTGGCATGAGGGAAACAAATTTATCACGAGGGACAGAGAGAGAAGGATGAGGAGAACAAATAGAAGGGGAAAGACAGAATCTAAATGGGCAACAGATCAAATTCAAAGACAGCTTTAAAGTTTAAGAAACAACAGAAAGCGCAAATTATTTAGGCTACAGTATCATTTTATTAAAACATGCCAGTTTTCTTTAAGAATATCTCATTTCCTTGTTTACCCTAAATTTCACACATTGTTGCAAGTTTTTATCGGTAGAAACAGATAAAACGAATCACCCCAATAAAGCTCCATGAATAAGTTATCTCCTCTTTGATCTGCTGCTCCCACAGTGGCCTGTTCTGTGAGAACCCTCCACCAATGATCTTGCTGCAGACCAGCCCCTGCGACCAATCAGACTGCAAGAACGGAGCCCAGTGCTTGGTGGTTTCTGGGGAGCCAGTCTGCCGTTGTATGCCCAGTTTCTACGGCAGCAAGTGTGAGAAGATGGCCACCGTTCACTTCCTGGGTCGGGATGCATATGTGGAGCTGCCGGGCACTAAGCTCCGCCCCTCTGCACATATTTCATTACAGGTATTTCCTATACTAACCGTTCAAAGATTTCATCTAGCTTCTGACAGTATGGATTTAAAGTTTCACTTTACTTTCTTAAGAGCAGGTAATCTATTAAACTCTTTCCAGGCTTTTAAACGAAAATCAAAAGGATCAATCTGATGCAAGTACACACTTTCAAGGATGAACAAATCTGGGTTTTTAGCTCTTTAAATTAAAACTAATGCTCATATTGTCCCCTTGGGGCACCAAAACATTCACAACCCAAAAGATTCACACAGCTGCTCCTATTTAAATGTTTATTGCTTTGTTTGTTTGCTTGTGCTTAAAATAATTTTAAGTAAAATTACTTTATTTACAACACTCATTTTTACTAGTTGTTCTTTTTCCCACACCAGTTGTACTCACATCAATTTGCAGTGCAGTAACTTCCTCCTTTTTGTCCTATTTACTAACTTGGGTTTAGATTTAACAGGCTTTAGGGGATGAAACTCCATAGGTAGAAGCAAACAAAACAATGATTTGGCATCACTTCCTAGAATGCATTGCACAACAATTGCAGCCGACAGTAAATAAAGGTTGTATGCATTACATGATCCTGAATAAGATGATAGGAGGCAGGGAGTGGGGGACAGCCATTAAAAATGAATGGGAGCAGGGGAAAGTTTCCACTTTACTGCTCTAAACGGACCTGTGAGCTGCAATTAGCATCACAAAATGTGCACATACATTAAGTATGATCCCTATACTTCACCAAAAGGGATTTTTTCCACAGTTGAAATCAAATTCACCTGTGTTGAGACAATCAATATCACAAAATACTCAGTCCTGAAGACTTCTAGCATTGTCTATTCAGATGAAGGGAGTCAAGAGTGTTATGAGCTAAGGGGCTAGCTGAGCACCTTTAACATGTAACAAAATTTCTCCTTTTTGGCAGAAACGTGCCATTAATTTAAACTCTTAGCCTGTGCTAGGAAACAGCTCTTTTATGTCAGCCATGGTAGCTAGCTCCTGCTGGAGTGCCAGTTTCCTTTCCTCCATCCTTTGTTATTATTTAATCCACATTTTAAAAAAAGTCAAACTGGTACCAAATGAAGAACCATTACGAAGCCAAACAACCAGATCTGCTGAGCTTAGCCAAATAATCTGGACCTCTTGAAAGACACTGGTTTCTCGTCTCAGTGAGTGAGACTAGATGGACGTCAGCTGAGGAAACAAGGGCAAGATCTGAGTTAAATAAGCTTAACCCTGGCGGAACTGTAGAAACCAAACCTGCCTGCTGAGTCTTTTTCAACCTTTTTTGCCTGAATATTTCACTACTTTCAGGACACAAAAGTAGCTCAAGGTATAAGAATATTTTCATTGTCTTACTTTATACCTTGGCATGGTGGTAAACAGCACAACACATGACATTTTTGGTAGCATTTCTCAATGTTTAAATCACTTCTTTCACCCCTTTCATCTGTTATCTGCTGCAGCGTGACACTGTCTGCAAAGGAACTGTTCCCAGTATGTAGAAATCTAGCAGCTGACTTTGTATAACACAAATATAAAAGACTCCAATGATAATCTTATAAAGTCACCATGTCTTTATATGCAGGTTCCAAATGTTACTTTTGTTAGACAAGTTTGATAGTTTTCTTACATTTTTTTCCCTGTAATCCAGCAAGTTTTTAACAGCACACACTAGATGTATTATCCAGTGGATTACCTGATCATATCCAAATGTTCAGCCCATTATCCATAAGGGGAAACTGGACTTGGTTAAGGCCCTGAAGGCATTTCGCTTCCCCCTGAAGCGCTTCCTTGGAAGGCCCTTTCTGTCTTTTAAACAGCCACATTTAACCCATGCTATTGGTCTTGAATTAAATCTGAATCTTTAAAGTGTTTTTAGTTCGAGTCATATTTTAGCCATTTTCACTCTTAAAAGTTTTAATCTAGATTTATTTGATGAAAACCTAGTCTTAAATGTACTTAAGTGTTTGAAATTTTGAAATATTGTTTTTTATAATGAATTTGGCTAGAGCTAGGCCAATAAGGTCTCCAGGGCAGTTCTTGTAGTGTGAGGATCCACTGTTCTTGTTAAAGGTTCAACTTTAATGTAGTAATTCCTCCTTTCCTGAAGAATATTATGTCCTGCCTTTAAAAGAAAATCAACTGTTACACGTCCAAAGGTCACATTTTGCTGCACCAAATGGAAAACATTTTGAAGCAGCTTGAAATAGAGCTGTGAGCCGCTCAAATCAAGCCTATAGAGTTCCATGACTTAGTGCCGACAAAGCAAAGCAAACATCTGCTACACCCTCTGTTTCCATCACACAGTGAGCTCTCAGAAGACACACATCATTCACTGTACATTTTGGAATCTTGTTCTTAATAGAGAAGTATTTTCCTCCTATTTGGAATAGAGTACGAGTGGGCGAGGGGGAAACGAGAAATGGAGGGCAATCTAATTGATATTTACCACCTGTTTGGATCTGTGTGAGTGTTTGTGAATGTGTGACGGTGTGTGTGTGTGTGTGTTTGCGTTCCTGCCAGGAGCTTTCAACATCAGTGCCAAGGCTGTTTAAACTCCACCAAGAGGCCCTGACTGAGAGGCAAGCAAGAGAAAATGAAAAGAAAAAGAATGAAAGGGCCACAGCACTTCATAAATCACAACATGTTTTCTCTCCTTTTCTTTCAGTTTGCATCCAAGCTTTCTCTTCACCCACTTTTCTACATCTCACTCTCTTCTTTCATCCTTCATCCTTCTCTGTCTCTCTCCATACGGTTTATTTTCTTCCTATATTTCTCCACTTGGTCTAACTCCATCTCTTCATCTCTCCAGCAGCTTGTTAGCAGGTGTTGACTTGGCTATGCTCCACTGAAGCCAGAGTGTTAAGTGCTTGGCCCCTTGGCCCCATTTCCACACGCTAGTTAGTTAGCGTTTAGCGGAGCCCACATGCAAGTGTGGCATGTCAAGTGTGTTTGTATTTGTGTGGGAAGGAGACATGGGTGACCTTGATCGGGGACATGCACGGCAGAATTAGCATTTTCTTTATTATTGCATGCTTTAAGTGGTTTGACTCTGCTGACTCTTTTCTTTATAATGCAGGGTCACATCACCTGTAGTATTAATTAAAGCTATAAATTAATACTGCAAGTTCTAATGACCACTCAACAGTCACAGAGTTACTCTGATGACCACTAAACAGTAGGGGTGTAAAGGTTTGTGTATTTGTACCGAACCGATCCGGTACGGGCCTCTCAGTACGGTACAGACATGTACCGAACTAATACATGTGGAGCCAAGCTCATACACAGAAGGAAAACCAGAAAACAACTCACTGTCACACTGTCCTGACAACCACACAACCACAGCAAACAACAGCAACAGCCTGAATATTCCCAGATAAAAGTGTCCTGTTTAGGAGCACTTTGTTTCTCAGTAAAATACACCAGTGGACAAAGACCACAACAATAGTGCTGACATTATTTTGCAGCTGTGTCACTAAAAGCACGTCGTCCAGCAGGCCAATCAAAGCATTTGAAAAAGCTCCACTCAAACAAGAACTTCACTGTAAAGAGGAGGAACAGCAAAGCCTTACCAGGCGGTTATAAATTTCTTATTCTTTAAGATCGTTTTTATTATAACAGTGATGCTCTGGCTCTGTGAATCAAACTAATTGGAGGGAGAGACGGACTCTGCAGCTGCATCCTAGGTAGAGATATCCTCAAATTTCACACGGCTCTAACCTCTTTATCCGCCAAGATGGGCTGTGGAAAGTGCTCTCAAACTTTGTAGTAGGTCCCATTGATTAAAAAAGTAATCCAGTGCTGAAGTCTGTGTCGAAATCGGCAGGAAAGACGCTAATTAACATATTTAATTATTTATTTTCAAGTTGGCTGGGAAATTTTGGTGTTTAAAGAATGGGTGTAAATGTTATTTATTCAGCCTATTTATTTTAATACAATTTAATTTAAAAATTAAAGTTACATTTTATTTATTTGCTTCAATTAAGTAGCGAAAACGTACTGAACCGTGACTTCAAAACCGAGGTACGTACCGAACTGAAATTTTTCTGCACTGTTACATCCCTACTAAACAGTCAGGAAAGTAAAAAATGTAAAAGAGATACTCAAACTACTTGAAATATACCATATAGTGAAAATAAAGCAGATCACAAAACACCAGCCACAACCTTACCAAGTTGTTACAGCAAATATGGATGCAGTAGTGCAACAGCAGCTGAAGCTTTTAGCTAGTGCTTGACAAGACACTTAAGATGGGATATTCCAATTGCCCTCATATGTTTATTAGTCTTTATGTAAAAGATGCAGAGTATAATCCAACTTTTATTAAATTTAAGCCATAATTGTACATCATATTTGATGGTGTGATAGATAAAGGTTAAATAAATAAATGTACATATGGCATGATGCAAAAGAAACCTTACAAAACTCTTTGCAACCTTAAAAGAAGTAATAATGGACAGTGATATCAAAATAAGTACTAAGCTAATGAAATAATCAATTTAGAGGTGTAGATATTCAAAAAAGCTCACATTACTGTTTCTTTAATGCCTACGTCAATGATACAATAACGTGAAAATAGAAGCAAATTATATGCAGAAAAAATATTTCCCTTTTCTATCATGACCATTAGCTCTAGTCATGCTTATGACTAATATGTTATCAAACATGTTTAATAACTTTATATATGACTCAGTCACTCTCCATAATATAGTGTTTTTTTATATTGCCTTTGCCTTTAAAAATCCCTTTTGTTTCACTGTTGTCCCAGAAGAGATTTATGTTGATCCATAGCACCCACTGAACAATAGGACATCCCTGATAACGACCCATGACAGGAACATTGCTCCTCTGTCAATAATGATTGGTATTGTTCAGATTTTTTTCTGTTTTTTTTTTTTTTCTTATCATCTTCCTTTGTTTTCTTTTTCTCTTCAGGTTGCTACAGATAAAGACAATGGGATTTTGTTGTATAAGGAAGACCACGACCCACTGGCACTGGAGCTCTACCAGGGACACATAAGGCTCATCTACGACATCGCCAATTACCCACCTACCACTGTTTATAGGTAGGTCACACATACAAGAAGTTATCTTTTTCCTTAAACCAAATTAGATTACTACTTTCTGTATTATACACAAAGCATATCATGCTGAAAGTCAAGTTTAAACATGATCTAAGCTCCTGCAATACATTCACCTTTGTCAACTCACTTTTGTGTATGAATAACGTTCAGGTAACCTGGCATGTGAAACACATCTATCTGGAAAGCCTCTCATACACAGCATTTGGGATAGGGCAGAGGCTTTGAAAAAAAACTCAAAGTGTGATTGGATGAACGTTCTGTCTGTCACATCTTTACGGGCCAATCAGAGCAACAAAACACGTGACGTAGCCGCTATCAAGGACTAAACTCCATACAGAACTGCATAACGCAAACCATGGCAACTGTAGACATGTCAGTACACGACTTTAGTCGTTTTTGAAAAGAAGACAATTCAATGCTGTACTTTTTTCTTATTTAACAAAGAAATGTCGTCAAGTTCTGATAAAACTGGCGCTTTAGCAGCACCCACACTGTCTTCCACCATATCTGCACTGGCCTCTTGTTGCTGCCTGCTTACGTCACGACTCCGCCGTGCCCGAAAGTACTGCCCCTCATCGCTGATTGGTCCTGTCATTTTCTGGCCCAGATGGTTCAGACGGGAGCTTTGCAAGATGGATTCACCAGTAAGAAATCCAAAATGGAAATGGGCGTATCCATCTGCTTTGCAAGGTTAATGTTTAGGTTTACCTGCTTCTTAAACACAGCCACCAGGGGGCGTTCAATCAAAACAAAAGATGATGAGTGAGCAACTCCAGAATCCCAGGAAAACCACTTTTACCAGATTTTCTCCCTTGTTATTTAAGATTTACGAAAACATTGGTGTAATGTTTAAAATAAATCATATGGAGTGCAGTTCTTATTGAATAGAATCCTCAAAGCAAAACACAAAGTTCCTGCTGGACGTGGATATGTCTGGTGGGGCTGCGACGTAATGGGGGCCAGGAGGGTTGGGAGATGAAGTTATGGAGAGAGCTTGGGCTAAAGAGTAAGCAGCCAATGGCAGAGAATAACTAGAATGGCCGTCTGAGGCGGCAGACCCACACCTAAGCAGCGCCACCGAGGAACCCATGCTCCCATTAATTACTATGGTGTTCAAAATGTCGAAGTCCGAGAAAAAACAAACAGGTGCGCAGGTCATAACCAAAATCTAATGGATTCTTCCCTGTCACTATCCCAATATTCCCTGAAAGTTTGGTGAAGATCCGACTTTCCATTCTCGAGTTATCTTGTACACATACAAACAAAGAAACAAAGAAACAAACAAAGATACGGAACCCCTTACATAACCCTGCCGAAATCATTGGCATGGGTAATCATGGTCCATTACAAGTAAGCAGCACAAGACATGAATGAGATACAGCAAGAGAAGAGCAGCTTCCAGTAGCAGTCTTTGATGTAACATTTAGCATTTTCACAGCCACATTAGGCATATCGTATTTTGAGATGTCCTGATCAGCATTCCTGACCTCAGATCCCAATCCAAGTTTCCAATATTGAGTATCTATTGATTCTCACGATGCTAAATTAGAGTTTGACTGTTTTTTGTTTACAAAAACAACTCAAGTTAACAGAATAACTACTGAGACATGAAACATTTAAAATATCTCTGGCTTTTAAAAAAAATGGAAATGTTTTAGCTAATTTAAACTCTCGACTAAAAAACTCACTTTACTCACTTAAAATCATTTAAAATTTCAGTGATAAAATTGTACATATTGTACCTTTACTTCTCTGTTTTCCGTTAAATCAAACTCACCTTTTTTTTTGTTTTGTTTTAAAATAACTCATCACACTTACCTAGAAAATTACAATGAAATATAGGCTATATAAAACAGACAAAAAAGCAACAAAGAACCAGAAATTAATTTAAGAAAACAAAATTTAAACATATCCTCTTCCTCAAATAGAATTTAGATCTCTTGCACTTATGAATTTAATTTGGCTTTGTCACTGTAAAATATTTACAAGAGTTGATTCCTAAAAATCTTCAAGTTAGTTCAAGGGCACCTAAGGATAAAACGCCCCAAACACACATCAGTGAACGTTTCAGGGATTTGAGGGTTTTCTAGACGTTACTTGAGGACTTTTGAAAAGGTGCTGATTCAGTCATGCGCACACAAATCCACCAGCATATTCCTGTACTCACACACAGAACTAGATCTGTCTCTGAGCACTTCCCACTAAAAACAAACATAAACCGAGAAAAATTCCTTCAGGATCCTGATCAGACAGTCGTGTCCCTGAGTGAAACCCACCAATGTGTCTGTAGGTAAAACTTCAAACAGCAGACACAAAAGCCCTCATTCAGTGTGTTAGTCTGCCTAAGCCCCTGGATATAATATAATACACAACATTCACAGTTTCTGAGGGTTGGGTATAACCGGGCATGCTATGGGAATGGCAGTGTTAATCCAGGAAAAGAACATGATAATGTTTTCAGTAGGTCGTGTTTTATGAGAGAATGCAAAGATATTACAGCATGTGACATTGAAAACAAACAAAAGAGGCCAACATAAACTGACAAAACTACAAGCATTTGTGCAAAATGCTAATACGGTCATCTAGAAGGTTAGCACAAATTCAAAATACACATTCCCATAACCATTAACAGCAAAGGATAGACTTTTCCTGGCATCTTTTATAATTTTGTTCCCCAATTATTCAGGTAATTTTAATCCTATTAAAACAAGACAGAAGGTACAGTAAGGACTAACACATGTCAAACTGTCAGTCAAAGCTCTGCCAGGTTAAATACACAGCTTACACCATAATGTCAGGGGTCTCCTGAGGCAGACGTTTAATGAATCATAAACCATTAAAAGCAGCAAACGACTATGTAATCTTATTATGATTTATGCAAGCCAAGCAGCTTGAACTCAAGTAGACTTATGTCAACCAAATGTCAACTTTTCCTAGCAAAAGACTGATTGGTTTACTTTTGAATTAACTTTTAGCCTATCTGAGTTTTTTGAAAGTGTTTCATGAGCCCCACACTAACACTAGGCCAGTTTGCCCCATACTGTTTTAATGTACACTTCTACCCAGTCCCCTGTTGGACTGCACTCACTGTCCAACCAGGCCTGGGCACAAATGTGTCATCACGTCATGATGTGAGGCGCTTGGTCTTACAGAGTCAACACAAAGGAGAAAAACACCAAGAACATGACTGTAACTTTGACTCTGTGGCCTGCAGGAGTTGTTTGGTCAAATACAGCTACCCAACACTTTACCATTATTTAAAATTTATTTATTTATTTATTTATTTTATTGTATTTAGGTGGAGGCTTCAAATAAGTTCTGTGAGCTTTCTGCCTCTTCCTGCACTGTATCTGCATCTTTTTCTGTCATATTATGTATTTATTTTTTTTAACTGTGCAAAATAAATAAATAAATAAATGGTTGTCAAGAAGAACATTTATATCAATTATACCTTATTTGCATGTTACTTGTGCACTATGCATTGTACCATGCCAAGGCCAACCTCTGCCATCCATGCCATGGCCAGCACTCACACATGTAGTCAAACAAACTGGTCCATGGATTACCTAGTCTGTGTATGCCCCTACAGACCTTTGGTCTAAAATCTGCTGATGCTGATGATGCTGTGATCCTTGTGGAGACTTTGGATGTCCTTGTGGGGCCCTTAACTTGCTGAGTGAGTGGGCTGAGGCATTGGGAATGCTTGTCTCCTGTGCCACAAAGATCCAAGAACTCAGGGATGCCTTGGATGCTGCCATCCTGCTGTGTCCACATATGGTGCAAGCATGAAAGTTGTATAGTATTTGACCTTGGCAGTATTATCCATCAATCTGCCGATTGCGAGACTGAGATTGACCTAAGACCTGGACTTGCGCATTGGGCAGTGGGTTTCGCTGAGCAAGACGGTGTGTGGGGTTCCCGTATCTGAGCATGCAGATGAAAGTCAGAGTCTGTCGGTCCTTGGTCTTACTATACTCTTGTAGACTAATTTGTGACAACTAATCTTCGGTGCATTTTGGGTATTGTTGGCATGACCAGGTGTCCAATGCTCACGTGTTCAGGAAAGCAAGATGGGAAGGGTCAGCTGCTTGATATGGGAACAGCAGCTGCTCTTTTAGGGGCATCTGGGACACTTTGCCGGGCCTGATCTACCTTACCTGGGCACCTGGTTGAGCTGGGTCTGGGCTGGTCCAGGTGCCTGGGGCAACTGCATACATCGTGTAGGGGTCAGCTGGTAAGATACCTGGAGACATGATGCGGGGGCCTGGCATAGGCCAGGACCATGGCCATCAGGAGGCCAGATCAGTACAGGGCCAAGGTTGGTGCGGTGAAGTGCCATATGCTCCCATACCAGACCTGACCTGAATTGTAGGATGATCCACATGGTTGTTTAAAGGTTGGATATTTTGCCCCTGTTATGCTTTGCCTTCACCATGAATAATCCAGATGTAAAGGGGGTGATTTGATCCCTCCCCTTAGCTGTTTTTGAAAGTAATAGAGGCGGTACAGAGGAGAGAACGGAGCCATCTGGTGGCGTATGTGTGCCTGTCTGACCATGTCTGTATGCGGAGCTCCTGCTGTCCCATGTTCTTTGTGCTCAATGCTGTAACACAGAATGAATTCAAAAACATAGCGCTATTGCTGAAATGCACTGTGAAACAAAATCCCTGCTTTAAATTTTTGACTTTGCTATTAATGAACAAGTGAATTTAACCTTGCAAAATCTGTCTCAGTCACAGTGCTACATGTTGAGTTTTCAGGATTTACATTTAACTGGAATCGTTATTTGACCCTCACTGTCCTTTAAGAAGAGCCTTTGAAACTGACTAAAGAATTGAAAAGATTCAAAAGGGAAAAGAAAGGAGTAAAGAACAGAAAAAAGAAAGAAAGAAGTTACAAAGAGAGACGCTTGAAGGCTTTACCCAACTACCTTAAGGTAGACAGTGAGAAAGGGAAGATTGGGCTATGTCCATCTTTGTCCGGTTCTGATTGGCTTGTATTGATCCTGTCTGCTCTTCTGTCTGCAGCGTCTGTGTCGGGGGGAGGGACGGTGTGATAGGGTTACATGATACATGTTTCACTATCATGTGTTGTCTTCAGAGGATTTCTGCTTTGAGGCAAACCAGCAATGCGCCACATGCAGAACACCTGGTAGCATGTAGTTGCTTCTTCATCTTTCTTCTTCATCAAATTACACTCATTTGACTTTCTATTAAAAAAAAATCTGAAAGACAACTGATGAAAATATTTATAACCTGCTTTGAGTCATAATTTGCTGGAGTATTTAGGAAAGTCAGTTACAGTGCAATAAAAGCATCAAATACTAGTTAGGGAAGCATTTTTAATCTCCATAGTGCTCTCTTTTGTAAAAACTTTAATTTTATATGTAACTATTCCATTTTTTTATGATGTCAAGGGTAACAGCTTACTGTCTTACTGAGTAAGAGTGGGTAGTAAAATCGTTATACTGTAATCTGCAGTATTAAGAAATAGCCAAAGTATTTTCTTTCATCACCATCATGAAGACAGTGCTGTGTGAGTGCACTTTTTAATAAATGTCTTGTGAGTATGTGTCCATTTCCACCTTCAACACTCTTGCCTATGTGTAAAATTATCTGGTGGTATCCCGGTAATATTCAGGGAGTGTATTATTGTATTTAAGAAAAACAATCCTATTACTAAGCATATTACTAAGCATATCTTAATGTACATTAATTGGTGTTCTTTACTGAAGGTGACGTCCATCACAATCCCTGTAGTTTGGATTTCTGTTGTGTAGTCTGTGTTTCGGAAGGATTTTAATGTTAAAAATCAGTTGAAACTGTTCTTATGTCTGTGGTCTTCTGTGTTTGGTTTGGATTTGAAAATTGTATGAAACCAGACTTAAATAGCTATTGTTGTTAAATTGAAGTCAGGTCATTTGGTTTTGCTTCTTTGCATTTACTTTATTAAATATACAAAAAAATCCTGCCATTTACTGGAAAGAAGCATCTTTATGAAGGATGTAATCACTGTGATAAAGTAATAAAAATGAAAAACAGAGATATTGCTAGATTTCTATATATATTCAACAGTGTGTCAGGTTTGTTCAGATGAGGTTATCTAGCATAGTACAGCATTGTGTTGGTGACTTTGAACTCTGTATTTTGTCTTAACTGACCTTTGATAAACTGCTGCATACAAACAGCTTAATTATGATAAATATGTGGCGCTTTGTATGTGAATGTCTTTAACCTCTCTCTTCTCTGTGGAGGCCGGGGTGCAGGATCAGCAGCAGAGCTGGCAGAGACCGTGACCTGCTTAAGGAGAGTTCAGCAAGGCGGATACGTTTTGTTTGCCATAACAACAATTAACCTCCCCACTCTACACTGCTGTAATTACTCACAGTTGGTGCACTTTTCCATTTCTGTGGCGATATTCTGTTTCTTTACATAAATAGGACCGTTTTGTAATCCTGAAGAGTGGATGTGTAGAAACCACTTATCCCTAATATGACCTTAACCAGAGTATGTGCTTGTCTTCACAATACATGACACATCCTGAAAGGCAAGGAGAGGGCATGACAGAGGGAGGAAGGAAGAATGGAAATGATGGGGTGAATCTGATTAGCCACTGGCACAGACATGGAGGGGTGGAGACGGGGTTAAAGAGGTTGAGAAGGAGAAAGAAAAAGGAAATAGAAGGATGTATTGATGCAATGAAAGACAGATTGATTGGTGCTGATAGAGCGATGGTGATGGAGGGTGCGTGTGAGATAGCAAAGAACATGATAAAGAGATAACTTGGTAGGAGAGGTTGCTAGCTGAAGGAGAATACAGGAGGAGAAAACAGATGGGCAGAAGCAGTGAAATTGAAAAAGACCATGAGACACGGTTGAACAGCGGGATGAGGGAGTGAGAGATGACAGAGGGACAGAGTGAAAGAGAGGGAAGAGTAGAGGGGAAAAGTAAACCACAGCATGAGTCAGGGAATTATCCTTGTCTGCTCTCGTTAACGTGACACAGGCCACGCCTGAGGGGGGAAGACAAAAAGACGGACAGAAGGAGTGCAAACACTAAGAGAACAAGAAAAGGCAGAGACACAAGGGGACAGGGAAAGTGGATGGTAGCTTTTAGGTAAATTACGGGCAAAGAAAGTGAAAAACTGGAGGACAGTGAAGGACAAAAAGCAAAACAGAAATAAAATATTTTCCCCCGTGCATCCCTGAAAATTTCTGGTAGATTTCAGAACAGACTGTCCCTGAAATCTTTTTTGCCTGCTGACACTTCCAGCAAGAGACTTTTAATCTTGGACAGTCGGGATAGAGCTCAAGAGGCAGAACCTGATTTAAAACAGACAAAGAGTTAGAAGGGTGACAGCTTTTAAATGTATAAATGCAATGCATTCACAGTATTGATAAATGAGTTGTTATTAATGGATGAATCCATGTACTGCATGCATCTAAAAATTGACTGCGGCTTTTATGCCAGTGACACTTATATACAGTGTAAACTGCTGAGACAGTCAACATCAGTATTGCAATTTTGTGCTGCTGCCATTGACACATAGTGCTCTAGACCTAAGCTAAATTTAAATTCACTCCACTGATTGTATATTTTAAGCAGAGAACTTACTTATCAGGAAATGCTGGAATACGTAATAGCACGGACCAGACCAGCAGGGTTTGGTGCCACTTTTAACCGCTTTTCTTCAGTTCTTTGCACTTCTGCATTAGCAGTAGATTAGTAGTAATCTTTCAACACTGGAGGCTGTCACTTAGAAATAATAGAGTTAGGATTTCTGCTATTCTGAATTAATAGGGATTGAAATGAACAAGGTCACAAATGATCAACGCAAACTAAACAAAGTCAGATCATATCTTATACCAGTGCAGAACCAATTTATGTCCTGTGGCAGGAGTTTGAAGTTATGCAGCGTTTAGCTCATTTTCCAATACGATCCTTTGTTTTGCCTTGAATGTGCCATCTTTTGATTACATGAGTTTGAGCATTACAAATGGACTTTTCTGCCCTAATTTGGAAAGAAGTTGTTCACTGGCTCAAACTGGTTGGCCAGGCCAATGGTATAATGACCTACCACCATCCAAGTGATACTGACCAAAATGATTTCACCACCACTATCTGAGGACAGCGATTCTGGCAGAACTGAAACATGGTGCTGTCCATTTATT
Organism: Cheilinus undulatus; assembly: GCF_018320785.1. Classification (NCBI taxonomy): domain Eukaryota; kingdom Metazoa; phylum Chordata; class Actinopteri; order Labriformes; family Labridae; genus Cheilinus; species Cheilinus undulatus. The sequence continues at coordinate 38,705,803 of NC_054874.1, forward strand.
TATAGTGGTTGTCCATCTGAGGGCCGGGGATCGCTGCCATTCCTTGGGTTGGTTATCTTGTGTTGAAAGCAGAGAGTCAGAGAGGGCAGTTTGTTTGTGCCAGTTATTAAAAAAGGTATTATGGAGCAGTTACGGCCAGAAAAAGGGGCAGTTTTAAAAAAAAAAAATGCAAACAGCAAATTAGTAACACTGGGATATCCATAAAGATTTTATTGCATGCGTATTTTTGAATATTATTGTCTAAGAGACAGAGAGGCAGGAAAAGAAGAGGCCTGTAACAGACAGACAGTGCTTATAAAAAGTTTTCAACCTGTTGGATGTTTTACCCTTTTATTGATTTTTTAAATCAGTCATGCTCAATATAATTTGGATGTTTTTAACAAAAGAAATTACAAAAAAAAAAAACTCTCTGTCAAAGTGAAAACAGATTTCTACAAAGTAATGTTGTTTAAATAAAAACATGTAAGCTAAATAAGTGCACAAATATTACCCCCTCCAAGTCAGTATTTAGTAGATGCACCTTTGGCTGCAATCCCAGCACTGATTCTGTGTGGATATGTCTCAATCAGGCTTGCACCTCTGAACACTGCAATTTTACTTCATTCTTCATTGCAAAACTGCTAAAGTTCAACATCAGCATGAGTAGCCCATTTCAAGTCTAGCCACAAATTCGCTATTGGATTGAGGTCTGGTCTTTGACCCGACCACTCCAGAACATTCACCTTGTTGTCTTTAAAACATTTCTCTGTAGATTTTGCACGATGCTTCAGGTCATTGTCCCACTGGAAATTAAATCTTCTCCCAAGCTGAAGGTCTCTTGCAGACTGAATAAAACTGTCCTCCAGGATTTTTTCATATTTTGCCTTGTTCTTACTCTCTAACTTCGCAAGCCTTCCAGAACCGGCTGCCAAGAAGCATCCCCACAGCATGATGCTGCCACCACCATACTTCACAGTTAGGATGGTCAGTTTGTGGTGATGTGAAGTGGTGTCTACCAAACATAGCGTCTTGTCTGATGGCGAAATGGCACCATTTTGGTCTCATCAGACCCAAGAACTTTCTTCCACTTGACTTTGAGTCTCTCTCATGAGATTTAATGAGTTTTCTTCATCAGTGGCAGCTTTGACTGGTCAAGAACCTGGCCAACAGTTGTCTGCAGAATCTCTCCCATATCAACTGCTGAAGCTTGTAACTCCTTCAGAGTAGTCAAAGGTGTCTTGGTGGACTCTCTCAATAGTCACGGTCACTCAGTTCGTGAAGACAGCTTGATCTAGACAGATTTACACATGTGCCATATTCCTTTCATTTCTTGATGATTGATTTAACTGAACTCTGGGATATGTTCAGTGCCTTGGAAATTTTTTTGTATCCATCCCTTGATGTATATTTTTCTCAAGCCTTTTCTCTGAGTAACCTGTACTCAGATTATCCCTATTTGACTAATTGTGAGACTACTAGCACCAATTGGCTGGACCTCTGTTGAATTTGGTCAGTCACTCTAAAGGTGTAAATAATTATGCCAAATACTTTTTACAAGCACTGTAAAGAGCATTATAAATTTGTTGTATATTCAGTAAAAGGCTGTCCTCTTTCTGTAAATGTAACTACAGGGAATAGGGAGTAGGGGTATGTATGGAGAGAATGATAGAAAGAGAGCTAAGTGAAGTTGTACAACTTCTTCATTGTGTCCTCATTTGCAAAATGGAGGTGGTGTATCATGGCCGGTACCAAATGGACATGTGTGTGCGGGAGGGTTTGTGTTTGTTGTGTATTAATGTGATGCCCTTTACTGATGCCACAGTAATCTCCCAGTGGGTCACAGTAAGCACAGCTACTGTTATTCATCAGCAAGAGGCAGAGGATGGAGGGGAGTAGGAAAGAAGAGACGGATGACAGAGACGGTGTTAAGGTGGATGGATGGATGGAGGGATGGATGGTTGGATGGAGGGAGAGATGGATGGATGGATGGATGGATGGTTGGATGGATGGATGGATGGAGAGAGGGAGATATGGATGGATGGATGGATGGAGGGATGGATGGTTGGATGGATGCATTGCATTGCCACTAAACATATTTCTCAACAGTGATGACAAACAGGGGGTACAAACCTGGCAAAGGCATTTTGAAAAGCCAAGGAACCATGTCGACAGATATGGTACTTAAAACAGATTTTATAAAAACATGTCTCTGGTAGCTAGTTGTTGGCAAACTGTTTGTATATGTCATATTTGTATTCAACTGTTGTAATGATGTCTACAATGCATGGCTAAATGGCTACAGTGGAAAGAGTAATTATTTTACATGCTGGTTGAGCTGTTTGTAAGTTTCCAGAATTATAATTCTAACTTGAAGTTCTAAGATGGATTTAAGTATTTCAAGGAGATAGTCTGCATAACTTGGGTTAGGTTACCTTCTGCACCCACTAAAGCTGCTAGACATTAGGTAATGATAATGGCAATAATAAAACCGCCTAAGGCACAACTTTTTGTTAGCCTAAACAATTTTCTAACTTAGCAGTCCCCAACCTTTTTTTGAGCCACTGACCGGTTTTCATGAAATTCAACATTTTCATGGACCGGCCATAAGTATGTGACTAAAATAAGATGATAAAAACAGCACAAAAACAAAGTGCAGAAAAATGCGACTGACCATAATGCTGTATCAGTAGGTGCATGAGAATCCCTCTCTCACTGTAAGCCTGTATTTTAAGTAGGACTCCTGGTGGTGTCTTTGAATGCAGCTTTCTTTTTCTTGACATTGGTAGGCTCTACTTCTGTCTTCTCTTTGAGCTTTTCCCCTTTTGCAAAGATGCAGTCATTTTAGCTAGATGGTGAGCTTAATTTTTGGGTACCGTGTGACCTAGACTTGAGTCTTGACATGTGTCCAAAGGGCACAGACAGATGACATAACTGAAGAAGATAGGGGCATTTTTCAAAATTTAACATCTTTCAGACTCTGATAGTCAAAGAAATGGAAATAAAATGAGTTACTTATTCTTTCTGTGCAACTCAGTACCAAATACCCCATGGTCAGTACCAGTCCATGCAAAGTGGTTGGGGACCGCTCGTATAATTTTTGTCAAACAGTACCCGGATGAGTTATCATGCTTCTTCTGAGCTTAATGCTGGTGTATAAACTAGAACTGTAAAGCTATACTCACTTCTCTAGAAAGGTTGGCAGCCTGCTGCCAAAGTAAAAGGACATGGAATTGATGCCATTCTTTCTGCTGAAAGTGACTGTATTTCTAGATTGACTTGAAACTCAAAGTTACATGTTTATGCCTTAATAAGTAGTGACAGCACTTTCCTTTACCACAAGTAGCATTTTGAGTGGATGGGAAGTCGGTCAGAGACCCTGAACAAAATAATGCTATTGGTTGAATAAGATGTTTTTGCTGACGGGTTAAGGCTGTGAGGGTTAGTTTGACCACCCACAGTGCAGAGGACACAATCTAGAATACACTGTTTACAGGTGCTACCTTTCAGAATTAAATGCTAAACCAGCCCACAGGTAAACTCAATTGACTTGTTTGTCCATCAGTACTCACAGGATAATAGGCTGATCTTAAAATGTGATATTATTTACAACAGCAGCAGTTCGGTGCTTTAAAATATTCATGCATTTTTGATGCAGAGCTGATTCTAAAGATCAGACTGGTTTCTAGTTGAAGCCTTGAAATATGCATTCCTTAAGAATGAAACCATCACGGTGATACCTCATAGTTCATACAGGGCTTTTCAAGTGAGTTCAGACAAGATAAGTGACTTAATGTCTGACCTGAATCTGGCTCTGTGAAACCACTAAGCTGTGGTTCAAACAGACAGTCCTTGAACATTAGAGGTTTAAAACCCACGGAGGCAATTCAAATATACTAATACCGAAACCTTAGAGGCCTGAAACTTTTAGCACTCCTTCCTGAGACGGAACATCAAAACCACACCTGAAAAGTACAAATTACATGTGAACTGGTCAGCCTGCTGAAAGCTAGAGACAAAGAGGAAGAGAAAACTGAAGGAGCTTACTGTTCAACAGCTGCCATCTGAGCACTGACTAATTGCAGTTACCACGGCAATACAAGACCAGGATGCCTGTCTGCTGAACATCATTTTAATCAGATTGGGCTGCTAAACATGCACACAGAGCTCATACACAAAGTCAGACACACACAAGCCAAGACATGCACACGTGCAGACTTGTTAACATGCAAATAAAACTAAACTAACTGGAACATAAAGACTCTGACGGACAAACTCACAGGAATGTACTGTGTATATGCATGTGCTTGCAGCCAGACATGACGCTTTTGGGTGAACACAAAGGTACACTATGTGGACAAAAGTATTTGGTCTTATTTAGTAATTATTGAATTCAGGTGTTTCAAACCTATTGCCACAGATGTACAAATCAAACACCTTGCCATGCAGCCTCCATTTGCAAACATTTGTGATACAAAATGGGTCATTCTGAAGAGCTTAGTATCTTCAAGCATGGTACTCTGCTGATTCCATAGCTGAAGAGTTCAGACTTCCACTGGCATTAATGCAAGCACAGCTGCATGTGGGCCGCACATCATTAAGTCCAAAGCCAAGCATTGGATGGAGTGGTGTAAAACACCAACACTGGACTGTGGAGCAGTGGAAAAGTGTTCTGCGGGGTGATGAATCAAGGTTCTCTGGCAGTCAAATGAGCGAGTCTGGGTTCAGTGGATGTTCGGGAAATGTTATCTGCCTGACTGCATTCTGCCAACTTTGAAGTTTGGTGGCAGAGGGCTGTTTTTCAGTATTTAGACTAGGCCCCTTATCTCCAGTGAAGTACAGGCCTAATGCTTCAGCATCCCAAGGCAGTTTGGACAATGCTATGCTTCCAACTATGCAGCAACAGTTTTGGGGAAGGCCCTTTTCCATTCTGCGCCCTAGTGGACAAATTAAGGACTATAAAGACATGGTTTGATGAGATTAGTGTGGAAGAACTTGCCTGGTCTGCACAGAGCCCTGACCTCAACCCCATTAAACACTTTTGGGACTGGGACTGAGACCAGGACCATGGATTGCGAGCCAGACCTTCTCATTGAACATCATTGCATCTCCTCATAAATGCTCTACAGAATAAATGGGCACAAATTATTACAGAAACACTCCAAAATTTTGTGGAAAGCCTTCCAAGGAGAGTGGAGGCTGTTATCCCAGCTCTAACCTCACCAACTGTTTAACTCAACTGGTCGGAAAATGCATTTTCTTTATCTTTAGCATCTCTTGAAGATGCGTGCATTAACATCAGTGTTTGTTACAGGCAGATAGAAAGGAGAAAAGAGACTGCAATGTAGATCCCGGGATACAAGTTTCACTTTACATTCTGACTTGCAGACTGATGACAGCCTCACAGCCCTGCACAGACTTCAGCACCCATAAAAGGACCTCAAAGGGAATTATCTTTGTTGCCATGCTATCAAAACAGGTATCGGTATCATTTGATTTTGACTAGTGTTTTAGCAAAATACACATTTCTGGTATTGAGGCAACTCTAAAGCTGACTTACATCCATATTTTTTTTGATTTGTTTAAGTCCATTTTGCTATGATAGGTAAATTTTGTTTTCTCAAGATTTCAACCTTTTTTATCTCATTGTGTTGGGATTATAAAGCTGTATTCCATGATAATGTGTAAAATTTGGAAGATCTCTAAAACATAACCAAATTTTACATGTTATCACAGGAAGTGGAGTGACTCACATAAACTCATGAAAAATAGATGAACTGTCTGCACAGCAGTCCTGAATCTCCTTGGTCAATTGCTGATGAGACCCCATCTTGTCAAATATCAAACACTCACTCTCCCCTGCAGTGGAGTCCACTTACCACAAACAATATAACCACAAGTCGTCTACTGCCACCAAGTGGAGCTTCTGTAACACAACAGCTAAATGTGTGTGTGTGTGTGTGTGTGTGTGTGCGAAATGAAAGTAGGCAGTTCAAATATGCACACAAAATTAGTTTCTAAGTGTCTTCAGCTGTCGTTTGATTTGACTTTCCAGTCACTTGAACGAATTTAGCAGAGAATGAAGTGCTTTTACCAAAGCAGAGGAGCTGAGATGGAGAGGAGCAAATATGATCATTGCTATGGAGGGAGAGGTAGCGGATAAAGTAGAGAAAAGAGGAAGAGAAATTAAAAAGGAAAAAAGTGGAGAAAGAGATGAGTAAAAAGGAATGAAAAGAGATTTATATTAAGAAGTAAAAACAACACAAAAAAATGATAGAAGAGGAGGGAAGTGAGATAGTGGGCTAATCTTTCAGGGCAGCAGACCATGATTGTGCTCTGTTACAGCAGGCCTGTTTGTGATGATTATTAAATTACACGGCTCCTAATGGAAAACATGGTTGGATCTGTGTTGGGTCTACAGTGAAGTGGGAGCTCTCGATTTAGGAACTGCCGACCAGATGTTCAACCAGACGAATGACCAGAAGAACAGAATGTTTTTTTTTCTGGGTATTGTTAATTGCACTGTGTATTTGTTTCTTATCTATTTTTGTAACCCACAAATTAATTAAAAAGAAGATGGTGCAAAACAGATTTTTGATAACTGTGGGAACTGTTTCTCAGTAGGTTGAGCCAGTCATCTCTTAGCATAAAGGTCAAAGGTTACAACCCCAGCTCCTGCAGTTAATTTACCTTGTTGTCCTTAAACCATTTCTGTGGTTTCAGCTTTCACTGTATGCCTCTTGTCCTCCAAGATTTTCCTATGTTTTCCTTTAAAAGCCTCTAGGACCATCTGCTGAGAAGCATCCCGACAGCATGATGCTTCCACCACTGTGCTTTACAGTGGGGATGGTGTGTTTGTGGTGATGTGCAGTTTTTAAGTGTCTACCAAACATCACGTCTTGTCTGATGGCCAAAAAGCACCATTTTTGTCTCATCAGACCAGAGAACTTTCTTCCACTTGATCCTGGAGTCTCTCACATGCCTTCTGGCAAACTCTAGTTGAGATTTAACATGAGTTTTCTTCAACATGTGACTGTCTATTAAGCTTTGACAGGTGAAGAACCCAGGTAACAGTTGTTGTATGCAGAGTCTCTTCTGTCTCAGCTGCTGAAGCATGTAACTCTTTCAGAGTAGTCATAGGTGTCTTGGTGGTCTCTCTCACTAGTCTCCTTCTTGCCTGGTCCCTCAGTTTGTGAGGAGGGCCTGATCTAGGCAGATATACAAATGTTGCAATATTCCTTTCATTTCTTGATGAATTTACCTGAATGTTTTCGTATCAGTCCCCTGACTTATACTTCTCATTTACCTTTTCTCTGAGTTTTTGGAGTGTTCTTTTGTTTTTATGGTATAATGGTAGCAGGAATACTGATTAACCAGAGACTGGAGCTGTCTTTGTACTACAACCATTTGAAACACATTTAGGTGATCCCCATTTCATTAACTGAGACTACTTGCACAATTGTTTGGACCTCTACATTGTAAAGATCTATTTTTCTTTCAACATAAGAGTTTTTTGTGCTTTTTTGTCAAAAAAGACAAATTATAAGTTATAACATTCAAGGGCATGAATACTTTTTATTGGCACTGTTACAGACATGCAAAAGTTTGTGGGCAGTGACAGCTGAATGGATTGAAATGAACAGATACATTCTTAAACGACAACTATCCTTTGGTTACAAGATGTTTTTACTTTAGTCTATGTCAGTGAGTCAAAGGAATGAATGAATTTCATCATGAAAGCTGTGTAATTAGAGCTTTTTACGTGCTTCAGATGTCTAAGCTTGATTACTAAAGAAAACACTGTCGGCTATTAAAGTAAATTAAAGATACTCCTCACTGAGGCAGAGTGGTACATGAAAAGTCTGAGTGATGTTGTTTTCCCCTTATCCAAATAGATAAATTGGTTGGAACCTACTGTTGTATAATCAGAAATAAATCCCTGTTTTTCTTCTTCTTCTTGTTCTGCTTTGTTCCCTGTTTCTCTCCCTGTGCTCAGCATTTTTTACAGAAGTCCCACTGGCATACCTCCAGAACTCACAACCCTGCTCCATTGGCTGTTAATGTAACATCACTGTAATCTGAACACCGTACACAGAGCGGTCAATCAGAGTTGACTCAAGGCTCCCTTTACTAGATAGCTATGAATGACTGCAGACAAAGCCGTGTATTGTCTTTGAGTTTTCACTGTGGGGGACTGAGGCAGACCACCAGCAGGAAAAAGTGGCTTCACTTGTTCTTTAGTGTTTTTGATGTTCTGCTCGTTTTCTCTTGGTTCATTCAGAGGAAGAACTTGGGTAAACGGAGGCAGGGTCAACTTTTTACCACCCCGACATCTACCTCTCTTTCCCTTTCCGTCTCTCACTTTCTCTCTCACTCTTTGGGCTGTGCCAAACCACTGTCTCTATAGCTGTCTGTCCCCCCTCCAGCAAAAACCATTTAGCGGGGGATCTCACACTCAAATTCAGATACACATAGATACTGTCTTCCCAGGGTCAGACACGGTGCATCAGGTCACCATCTTTGTTCACAGCAGACTCTTCTACAGTGGAAACTTTTAAATCTTATAAAACATCAGTGCTTCTATTGATATAGGCCCTTCCTGCAATAAAAGGAGACTAAACTTTAAGCATTGCTGAGACCAAAGAGTCATGATACAACAAGACTATTTTTGAGCGTCAGGTAATGGTTGCAGCTGTATGAACTGAGCCATTGCATTTTGAATCAGGCTGGCTGAAGGTATTGCCTGTAATTTAGGGCACCACCAACTGGTTTTAGAACTGTATATCATGTTTTTCAGCAGCCTTGGAGTCCAGCCTGATAAATGGGATGCATTGCAGCTACAGAATATGTTAATCAATGGTTATAGCTCACCTGTTGCCAAAGGTACAGCATTATCATCGGTTGCTCCTCTGGTGAAATAGAGTCTTGGCACTTAGTGATTGTCCTGCTTATTAATGGAAACAAAAAATTTCTATAAATTTTCCTGGTACTTCCCAGGAACCTCTCCTCCTCACATCTATGATAAGACGAACCCTTACCAGGACACACAGAAAAATGTGAGACATTTCAGTCAAAATTGACATAAATTTTACTTGTTTTTATTAATGAAATCCAAATATTGTGGACCTTAAAAACCCTTTTCTTACTAAAAGATCAGAAGATCAGTGTAAAAGATCTTTTAGCCCCTCCTAGGGATGCCCAAACCCCAGGCTGGGAATCATTACTCTAATACTACTCCAGGAAAAAAAAAACAGGATATATTGACAAAAGATTGGATATAACTGGCCTCAAACTGACTGACTGGTTGATTAAATTTTTCTAAGTTCTCTGGATGGAAGTTATTATAAGTAACTAAAACTAACTAAATAACTAAAACTAACAAGTAAAAACCATTTGAGTTATCCCAAACTAAATAAAAACTAAATTTTACCAAAAACAAACAAACAAACAAACAAACAAAAAAAATAGCTTACACCTTACTCTGTGGCTACTAATATAACTAAAATAAATAAAAAAATTAGGCGCAAAATATCCTTAGTTTTAGTCATTGACATGAGCAGACTGACATGTAATGACTGACACAGAATAGAAATTATTCATCTAAAAACTAAAAGGCTCTCAGGATGTTGCAGAGCAGCATGTTGCAAGCAGTTGCATTTTCAACTTATCTTGTCTTGAATCCTTGGTCTGAGCTAGGCTTTAGATTGTGAAAGTTTAGTTTTAATCCCAACACCCTGCTGTTGTTCTGTTTTTCACTGGGTTTAGAGCTAGTATGCTTTGCTGTGTTTGGTGAAGACTACGTAAAGGAAACTGGTCTTTTAAATCTTAGGCACAGGGCCAGATTACACTGACACTGTATATCTGCAGAGTTGAGTGTGAATTTTAAATCTGAATGTTTCTTGTTGAAACAAACATAATGAAAAACATGATCAGCAGTATCTTACATACAAATGGTCAGGTGCAGCACATGTTGACAACATTAAATTTCACATTAGCTCAGCTGCAGCCACTGGCAGTATAAAACTATAAAATCCAGTCATCCTAGTTTATTTGGAGGAGTCGAGGAGAGACCACTGTGGATACTTCAGTGCTGTCCTATCGTTGGACAGTTTATGTCGCAAATCTTTCTGCAGTCCTCCAGGTTTCAGCTTCATTATATCCTACATAGATGATTAAATCAAAATCCTTCCATACTGTCATTTTTCCTGTTTGGTTTTAGTAATTTTAAATTTCACCAAAGACATATTTTGCGTGACGTCCTCTGTCTCGATCTCATTAGTATTCGCTGCCTTAACTAGCCATGTGCTACAAACTATAGCTAAAGGCCTACTGCCTAACATATCTGCTCACTCTACTGAAGCTTTCACTGGCATATTGGAGACGTTTCTGTCTACTTTTCTGATGTTTCAAACACTTGTCTTCTATAAGCTTGATAGTATTTCTTCCAGAATACACCCCCTACATAGACAGTGGAAAACTCCTTGTTCACGACAGCAGGTGTGAGAGTGTGTCAGTACCCTTAGTAGCAAAGCACATATTTTCCTCCTTGATTTTTGCATCTTTCAGTGGTCAGTTTGTTGGCTGTGGGGGACCTGATGTGGCCCTCATGCTGCTAGCTGCTGATCGCTACCCTGGACCTTCAGAATACAGGAAGTTAGTTTGTGTGCTGCTAGAAGACCCAATGCTAGCCTCAACACTCCACAGGAAACCGTAACCCAGATCAAAGGCACATTTGAATCTCTTCCAAAAGAAAACAACACTGAGGATGTAATCAGTCTGTTTAATGTCTCAGAAAAACATCCAAACACAGATTTCCCCTAATTTCTTTTTCATTTTCTTTGGTCAATTTGCAAACACAACAAAACAAAAACAGGAGGAAAAAAAATGTTTGACTTGAAAATGTTTGGAGTCTGTTTTGTGTCTAGCATTTCCAATTTGCTAAGTCATGTTTTTTCTTCTCTAATTCTCCTGTCTGGTGTAGACTTCAGCTGTAATTAATCATAATAGGAACCACACTGAATATCTCTGCATCCTTCCCCCTTTTGTCTCTGTTTACTGCAGTGTGGAGTCTGTGAATGACGGCCTTTTCCACACAGTCGAGCTGCTGATCCAGAACCGCTCGCTGAGCCTGGTGGTGGATAACGGCGCCCCTAAGAGCCTGGGCAAGCTAGCCCGCCAGCCCTCTGTTGACCACAACACCCAGCTTTACATAGGAGGTATATGCACACAAGAATCTGCACACAGATACATGTGCTGAAAACACACATGTTACTTTTGCATGCTCTTTACTGCCTTTTTGTGGTTTTGATCATGCTTGCCATGCAAGGAAACCCATAAGTACACTTAGAACATACAAACACACAGAGAGGGGCACACAGTCCCACCAAGGGATGTGGTGAGGAGATGGAGAAATGTTTTGGTCAGACTTTCTTCAAACAAAAAACGTCCCTCAGAACAAACAGCCTTTTCTATGAAGCTCCAGAGTGACACATAACAGTATTGTGCAAAAGTGGGAGTGATATTTTCTGGTGAAATGTTGTAATTTTCATTTAAATTAACTGGGACTGATCACAAAATGATTACAGGCTATGAATCAAGCCATCTCCATTTTAATTTGTGTACTTCTTTTTTCTTCTTCACTTATTTTCCACACATTTTAACCATATGCTACTGTTCTTCTGCTTCTTCTCTTCCCATGACTCGCTGTCTTGTTTCCCAGGTGTGCCAGCTCAGGTGGTTGCCTCAGGTCTACGGCCCGGCCCTGAACGTTCCCCTCAAGCTTTTAATGGCTGCATTCATAACGTCCGAATCAATGGAGAGCCTCAGGACCTGAGCTATCGAACTGCAGGAGGAGCACGAACACAAGGGGTTGAAAGCAAGGTATTATAAAAAAGTTGCTAGAAGTTTAATCATAAGTTTATTCATAAATATGTTCATGCAACACTGAACATCTATCAGCTCTCTCCTCTTTTGTAATTATTCGTTGTACAAATCCCTTTGAGTCAAGTTCTTTATCTCTTCTTCTTCTTCTGTCCCCAGGGTGATGGTATTCTTGCAGGGTGTCACTCCTGCAGTGTGTGTGCCCAGGGTGCATGCAGGGAGGGAGGAGATACAGGCGTAACATGTGATTGTCCTCCAGGACGCACCGGAACCCTGTGTGACCAGACGACAGCACCGAGCCCCTGTCAGAACAGCAGGTAGGCTGACACTGGAAGAAAAACATGAAAGGGGTTTCACACATTCTTAAAGCATGTAAGGCTGGAGCTATGCCTGCTGTTAACTACATGTACATATTAGTACAACGGTTGCCACATATCTCCTGTGTCCATTTGATGTGTCAGATGTGCATGTCCTCAAAAATAAATGCAACATAGACATGAGATATCCAAGTTTGCCAAAGATACTCATAGAGCATTCTGGGATCACTTACAGCATGAACCAGGAAGGGCACTTTTAACAGCTTTTCACCCTTATTATGTTAATTCATCCATGAAACCAAACCACTGGTTGACTTTTTATTAAATGCACAGTAAAAGTAAAATACAGTGCATGATATTTTACATTAAGCAGGGCTAAGATGCTTATTAAATGAAAGTTCTTTTTTCTGGCACTCTGTGACTTATGAGTGATCGTCTGGGAAACAATTGAAGAGAATAATCGTGGTCCTTTATAAATTAGCAGCACAAAATATGAATGGCATGCAACAACAGAAGAGATATACAAGACAATTCAGGAAAAAAAAGTAACATTGTAGTATTAGATTTTTCGAGACTATTTTTTAACAGGTAAGGAACAAGAAGTGTGGTATATTTAAGCTAGAGAAGGAACATTTCTGAAAGCATTTAAGCAGTATAATTTTCCTGCACAAGTTTTACGGTTCATTCACAAGCCTAGAATATTACTTGTGAGTATAAAATGCTTATTAGAGAAGAGAGTGTCTTTTAAGTATTGTTTTACTTAACTCACTTGTCCAGCATGCATGTCTTTCCAACCCATTTAAATTATATTTCTGTCTCCTCCCTCCAGATGTGTGAATGGTCAGTGTGTACCAAAGGCTCAGTCCTATAGCTGCAAGTGCAATGAAGGCTTCCAGGGTCAGTACTGTGACAGACGGCAAGAGCCTCCAGCCTGTAGGGGGCAGCGCTGTGGTCATGGAGAGTGTCGTGTTTCTGAGGGAGGAGAGCCCGTCTGCCACTGTCATCCAGCTTACACAGGGCCTACATGTGATACAGGTAAAAGGAGACCATCAGAAAAAACTAAAATAAAGTATGGAAAACAAGACAAAATTATCAGGATTAGAGAGACAGAATTATTCATGAAGGTTGTCAACATTTCCAGTTCTTTTGACTTTTATGTTGCCATCTGTTCTAAAATGATCCAATCTCCATTTTAAAATCATATATAGCAGTGATACTCAATGTGTGGCTTTTGAGCCACATGTGGCTCTTTTGTGATGACTTTTGGCCCTTTTAAGTCTCACTTGGAAAAATAATTACCCCAGAAAAGCTTAAAAACAGGAAATTTTGACCTCAGAAATTCACATCAATCAGTTTATACACTCATACAGTAAACTTTAAATGATAAATTTAATTGTCAACCTTTATTTTTTGTCTGTATGTTTACATTAACCTTGCAAAGCAGATGGATAAGTTTCTGTTTGGCAAATCCATCTTGCAAAGCTCCCATCTGAACAGTTTGGGCACGGTTAGAAAGGGACAGGACCAATCAGCGCTAAGGGGCAGTACTTTTAGGCGTGGCAGAGTCGTGATGTAAGCAGTAGCAACAAGAGGCCAGTGCGATTATGGTGGAAGAGATTAGAGTGGATGCTGCTAAAACACCAGTTTTATCAGAACTTGATGACATTTCTTCGTTAAAAGAAGAACAAAGAAAAGCATTGAGTTGTTTTCATGTCAAAATTGGCAAAAGTCGTGTACTGACATGTCTACAGCTGCCATGGTTCGGGTTATGCGGTTCTCTGTGGATGTTACTCTTTCGGTAGGGACGCAGCTTGGTAGCAGCTACTTCACATGTTTTGTTGTTCTGATTGGCCCGTAACGATGTCACAGACAAAACGTCCATCCATTCACCCTCCAGGTTTTTTTTTCTAAGTCTCTGGCCTTTCCCAAACGCAATTTATGAGAGGTTTACCAGATGGATGTGTGAAACAAATCCATCTGGCATGTCAGGTTAAAAATACATTGGATGTGTGCAAGAAAAATATCTCAGATTCTTGAGAAAAGGGTCAAAACATGTTCCAAACTTGAATGTATTAAACAAATGTTTTTTTTTTTTTTTTTTTCCAAAAATATGACTTTTATACCCATTGAATCTTAATTTTTGTAAACTCCATCAAACACACTAAAATGTAACTGTAACTGTAAATGTAATTTTTATTTTATTCAAGGTGAATGTCAAGTTGTCAGTTATCTAATACTGGTATTCAGTAATGATATTTAGTTATAAATCTTTAATATAAACCATATTGAAATAATCTTTTAAATAAATTAGTTATGATTACATGTAGATTAGCTTGTATTTTAACTAATAATCAGAATAAAATGAACTGAGAATTATGTATTTTTTGTAAAATGAAAAAAAAAAACAGATTCTGACAGAGTTGACAAAAGGGCGAAAACATGATAAATTTAATGTGCTTGTTTTGCATCTTTTCTCAGCGCTTTCATGCCAAGGAGAGATGGTGAGGGAGCAGCTGAAACGCCACCAGCCGCTGAGAACATGTACATCCACCAGTAAGATTCCCCGCATGGATTGTCCACGATCCTGCCAGGCAGCAGCACCCCCAGGCGTCTGCTGTGGCGTCACAAAGACCAGGAGGAGGAAGGTCATTTTCCGCTGCACTGACGGCACCTCGTACTCAGAGGAGATGGAAACTGCCCTGGATTGCGGCTGCTCCAAGTGCCCGTTGTAACATCACCCGCATTTGCTAGTTTGTTTTGCAACACTCACCGCTGCCATTTTGTGAATTCCACACGTCCAAGAGGCTGTCGCTCTAAGATTTTTCCACACAGAGGAGCACACCCGTCATTTTTTTTTAACACCATTGCCAATTTTGGTTCCAGGAGAAACCACAAACAGAAACAGAAATGGGACATGTGTGCGTGTGTTTTTGACAGAGAGAAAATATATTGTAAGATATAAGTGAAAAACATAGAACTTATTTTTATTATGGATTTTTTTTCTCTAAAAGATGACAAAAGGACTGAAGTTGTTTTTTAATATGTTGAATATATATTGTGTTACATAGTATGAAAAGTTATTTTGTACCTTGTAAGGAGAGAAAATACACAGTAAAATAGATTAACATTCCTTAAAAGTATATGAATTTATCTGTATAAATCTATATATATATGTACCCTAACCCAATGAATTTTATATTTTCAAAGTGTATTTGCATGATGTAATGTGAGGGCTGAAGTTTGGGAAGCTTTGGACACTGAAAGAGGAGAGCAGAGAGAGTCTTCTCCTTTCATCAACAGAAAAGATGACCATCGTTTGTTGCTTTCTCTTGGAGAAGAAGGGAACTGTATGTGCCTAGCTCACCTGTTCGCCATATAACGGACATCATCCTCACATGTGAGCTTTTGGAGAATCCAGAAGAGACTCTGTCAACAGAGATGATCTAACACTTTGTCCTAATAATGTTTCTTTTGATAGTTTGCTGTTAAATGCCAGACATGAGGTACACACGAAAACTGACAGAAACTCTTTATTTAGAATCTAACGTAATAAAAAAGTCAAGATCAAACCATCAATAAAGAAATAATTCTGTAAAGCCAGCATCCAGCCCATGAGCAGATATTGATACAGTCAACATGAAAAGTTTTTTTTTTCTTTTACTGCCAGACTCAAAGCAGTGTGAAAAACACTGAAATGTGCCTCATTTCTTCTAGTAGTTGGAAATATGCTACCGCACACAAATCACACAGTCAGTACGTCTACATGCATGTTTAAAAAGGCTGAAATATTGTGTTAGACTCTTAAAACAAATGTTAACTTGTTAGTTCTTGTTAGTAGGCTAACTGAATCTCTCAGAGATTGACTAACATACCCAGATAATATTCTGTAGGTTCTCTTTCATCCATACGTTTTTAAAGAGGGTAAGTGGACTTTGTTCTGGTTCGAGGCAATACTGGACTATGAAGCAAATTTGGTTGTGGTATTTTTTATGCCAACCAGCCTTTTACTTCTGATCAAACATGAAATATCTCGCTGTTCCTGTGGCGCCTTGAGTACTGCCACCAAATTATTCCCACACACTATTGCAAAGCTGAGAAGTAAACACGATAGATTAATGGATGTATGTGTTTTCACTGACTCTCTTGTTGTTGGAGGTGAACATGGCGACAAGTCGAAGAATATAAAAATAAGCTGTCATGTATGGGAGCATATTCCAGCCTTGCTCCTGCACTGGCCTCCTGATGGTCACTGCCAGGCCTGCACCAGGCCTGTCTCTCCAGGTATCCTCCCAGCTGCCCCCTCCACAACGCACACTGTCACCCCCAGCATCTGGACCAGCACACTGGGTCCTGGGAATCCAGTATGCGGTGAACTGGATCAGGCCTTGGGAAGTGTGCCAGGTACCATAAAAGTGCAGCTGCTGTTCCCGTATCAGGCAGCTGACCCTTCCAGTCTTTACCCTCCTTAGCAACAATACCCAAAGATGTGCCAAAGAGAAGTTATCACAAAGGTGTCCAGTTGGTGCCTTTGGCCATCAGTCAGTCTCCAGGCCTCACGACAGTATAGTAAGACCACTAGGACCAAGGACTGAAAGACTCTGACTTTCGTCCATATGCTCAGATGTAGGAAACGCCACACAGCATAAATCATAACAAAAAAAAAAAAAATCAAACACCAAAAAAATGCCATGTATGCCAGATTCCCAGTCTAGCGTTGGTTTGAGAAGCTGTTTGCCTCTACTCCAAAAGGCTTTTCACACCTAGATAATGTGGTTGGAGATTGATAAACTCTTGCATATGGACATGTCAGTTGGACCCAAACTAGACTAGGCCTTCTGTGCATGCTTCACAAACTCCACATCAAGCTTTGACCCAGAAGTTGAACAGCGTAAATGCCAAGCATAGCAGATACAGTCATCTGCCTTTGGATAATACTGGGGTATGGCCTCTTATTATCTCATCTTATCTTATTTGGTCCAAAAGTAAAGCATAGAGCGTGTCCACGTTTTCACTGTTCGACAAACAACCAGTGCTTGCTAACTTGTTAGCACAGTCAGTACGAAGAAGGTCCATAATTGGCTTGAATTGAATTGATCCTTACCAAGCTATCCACATATCTCAGCTTTACTCTGCATGTAAACGTACTGAATGATGTCACAGTGTCACACTGAGTACAAATCACTGCCGCACTGCAGCCAATCAGACATAAATAACTGATGTCATATAATCAAACATAAGAAACACACTCAGCTTTCTAAAGAGATAATCAACACAAGACAGTTTTCTTTATAAATAGGAGAGCTGTTATAAATGAAGCCTTATGCCAAAGCTCATTGTTTTTGCCTTAACAGACAAGCATGTCAAATTATTCAGAGTCCATGTACTTACACAGATTTAAGTGCCTAGGTGTATGCGTACACTTGTTTTAAAAAAAAGTTGTTGCAATGGTGGGAGCTGCTTTTTGAAGGTTCAGTTACATGTGGAGGTTGACATCTGTTTCAAAGTCAACACAATTAAAATACGCTTAACTTCCCAAAGGAAAATGTTGATTTTATTATTTAACCCTTCCTACTGCGCTGATCAGGATGTCAAGGCAGGTAAATAAAAAAACCTTCAGAAGCCCTTAATTCCTAAAAAGTTTTTTTATTGTAAGGACCAATTAATGTCCAGTCTGATAACAGAAACCTCCACATGAAGTACACAAAGCAGCTTCTATAACAGGTGAAAGAACCTGATGAGAACAGAGGTACCATGACACAGCTGTGTAAACTCTGTATAGATGACTAACATGATTAAAAGTATAACATATGTAACTACTACTGTACTGTTTACTTTATGGCTTTGTTTACACCAGATGCAAAGTATCATCACACTTTTACAGCCCATTTACAGCTCCACTGCTCTGAATTTTCACAAATATCAGTATTATCCTCATTTGCCAAGGTCAGGTTGCTTTGCTTTTTTCTACCCAATCAAACTTTCTGCCTGTTTTTCTTATGCTTCTCCCTCCTTATACCGACTTTAACCTGCTGTTTTTTTTCCCATAAATCTCCACAGACTCTTTTCCCGTCGCATTTACTGTCTTGCCTCGGCTCTTTTTATCCTCTGTTCCCTCATTCTCAAACAGTATTTCTTCTTTTCAGCAGAATCACAACCTAACTTTGGTTATTAGCAACAATAAAACTTTGGTCATTTCAGTTTTCCAGGTCTTGAGTAACAAAAAGAAATGATTATGTGAGTGATGATAATGATACATATGTTGAATGTTAAAATTAAACTACCATTGAAACTATAAAAACCTGTGTTGTCTGAGATCTTTGAGGATTCTGTAAATCTTTCTATGTTACACTAATCTAACGTGTCCTCTGTTTGTTATTCCTATAACCTGTACAGCAGAGCCAAATATTGTAGGACCAACACATAGGACATATTCTCTATGGTTTACACACTGTAACTGATATACCACTGAATCATTTTAACACTGCAATCTTTATACCAGTTTTTACCATATATTTACTTCATCCATCCACCATCCTTCATCTGCTTATTCATCCCAGACATCCCTCCATAAAAGTTATTCCGCTCTTCCTAGGAAGCTCCAATGCATTCCCAGGCCAAATTGTATGCCCTCCAGCAAGTTCTGGGTCTACCCAGGGACTCATCTCTGTTGGGTCTGCCTGGAAGACCTCCACAGGGAGGCCATCGCCTAAAACCTGGCTTGCAAGTGCGTCTCAAAAAATAGAATATCATCTAAAAGTCCGATTTGCCAAGGTTTCCTGAGCTTTTATTCTCTCACTACGGTTCAGTACACATACCCACAATGATGGGGAAGACTGCTGACTTGTCTTTTGTCCAGAGGACAAGACACCCTTGACACACAATGAGGGTAAGCCACAGAAGGTCACTTCAGAAAGGGCAGGCTGTACTCAGAGGCTGTATCAAAGCATATTTATGGAAAGTTGACTGGAAAGGAAAAATGTGGTAAGAAAAGAAGTACAAGTAACAAAACCTGACACGACAGATGGAAAAACCTTCCATAGCCGACATTTGGGAAAGGGCAGAGCATTTGAAAAATAACTCGAAGGGTGACAATAAATGACAATGGTTTGATCCACTATTTGCTTCATTTCAAGGTCTGCTTTAAAAATCATGTTGCTGTAATTATCTTCAAGCGCCAACACACACATATATGTAGGTATGCCTGTTAAAGAAGGCTGTTAGTTTTGACACTTACTAAACATCTAGCATAGGGTGTCAAGTGGTTTTAAAGATATAACCGATGGATTAACTTATAGATGTAAGTTTTTTGTCTTGTGCTAAAAGACTATCAACGTCTGCAGCACCAGTGCTTTGGACAAAAAAAAAAAAAAAAAAAGCTAATGTACAGCCCTGGGTATACTGAACATGATGGAAGTTCAGTGTGCATCATTCAGTTATGGTTTCTTAGAGTCACTGAGGTTGGCCTACCCTGGGGGACATAAAGATTAAAGCATGTGATAGAAATCAGGGAAAATTGCAGTTGATAAAGCGAATGTAGCTTTAAAAAAAAAATACTCAGACATGTTTTGAGTTGGATATAAACAGAAATTTTAAGTTCAGCAAAGTTTCCACAGTGCAGTTTAACTGAAAAATAAACCCAAAATAACTGTGTGAGTAAAACTGAGTTGATCATTTAAAACGGCTAAGTACCTGCTAATAAACAAATCCTGTTTTTTTCACTCCCTTTCACTTGTTACTTAAAAAAAATGTAATTAATGTCCTCTAATGTTTGGAGGTGAACTGTGTATCATATATTTTAACTTGAGTCTGCTCAAAAATGTATATCCACTACTTTAATTTCAACAATTATATTGAATGTTTAACTTGTTCAGGTTTACAGTGTGTTGCTTTATAAACAGAATTAATTGCAGATCTGTTGTTCTTTTATTACTTGATAAACACAAATTTAATTGTAATACTGTAGTCTTTCTTTGCTTCATTATAATAGAATAATTCCTAAAATTGTTGGTTTTTATTGCTTTATAATTATAGGATCACTGTTCTTTTATTGCCTTATAAACATACAATTATAAATAAACATTTTTTTTACATGATTTAATTCTAAAACTGAAGAACTTTATTGTTTCAAAATCATAGAATTAATAGTGAGACTGTTGTTATTGATGCTTGATATAGTGCTTTTAAACCTCTCTTCTTTTGATGTTTCATAGACATAGAATTAATAGAAGAATTTCTGATTATAAACAGAATCAATAGCAAATCTGGTGTCTTTTATTGCTTTAAAATATATAATAACTGTTAAATCTGTTGTCTTTAATTGCTTTATAAATAAGAGGGGTAAATCTGTTTTATTTCATTGCTTTATAAACATAGAATGTTGACTTTTGTTGCTTTATAAATATAGAATAACTGGTAAATCTGGAGTCTCTTATTGCATGTGGCCATCAGCATTAGTAGTTTAAATGTGTAAAACAACCGACTGTTTTTCCCCAGAAGATGGCAGCATTGTCTGGACAAAAAAGGCAGCACATCATGAGCAGTACAGTTCATTCTTTATTTAAAAAGCACTGGAAGCTGAACTAAAAAGTCTGTGCAATCAACTTTGATCAGTGGAGATCATTTGAGACAAACTGCCAACCAACAGTCAACCAGTTTAGTGATCATAATGAGGTTAAACTTTGCAAAACATCTGTCCTAAAATGTAATGATACTTGGTGTGCAATTACAGCATAAACAGTATTTAATGTAGTCTGGGTATTCTGAAAAATCATCATCCTTATATATAAACACATATCTGTAAATAAGACACACTTATGATCAGATTCATCCATCACATTTTACATTGACCGTGTGAAACTTTACTGAAAAGACACAAAAGTGGCGAGTGCATGAGAAAATGCATGACAACTGTAATAACATTCTAGTTATTAATTCCAATTTACTGACATTACAGTCACTTATTTGGAATGTAATATTTTGTTATTTATATGAAAATGATCATTGTTACGTTATTTGGATCGTCTTGCATCTACGGTGTTCATTTCATTCACAGAGAAAAAGCAGCTGCTCCCCTATAGTATTCTTGCATCACGGGAGCCAGGCACCATCACCCTGAACGTAACAATGAGTCTAATTGCTTTTCTAAACCACGGGTAGCAAAAAACATATATCAAGGGGTTCAGACAGGAGTTGAGATACAACAGAAAAGCCATGAGGATTTCAGTGTCAGAGCCTATCAATATTTTTCCACCTATGAGGAAGACACAGTAGTATGGGCAATAACACATCAGAAACACAGCTACAACGATACCAAGCGTTGTGGCTGCTTTAAGCTCAGACCTCTTAGGAGCAACAGTCTGTGAACGCTTCATTTTGACAATTGTGATGTGGGAGCGCATAGCCCGAGCCTGAGAGACTGCAACTACAAACACTCTCAGATGCAGAACTATGATGACAGATACGGGAAGAATAAAGCCGAAAGCAAGCTCCAGTTCACCTGAAATGTTAACCACACATTCCCCTTGGCAGGAGTTATACTTGCCTGGGTGTCTAAGGTTGTCATTAAACAGCACCAAGTTAACTAAGACAGCATAAATCCAGCACAAACACACAGCGATTCTGACTGTATAAAGAGTGAATTTCGATGTGTAATGCAAAGGGTAACAAATAGCTATGTAGCGGTCGACTGATATGAGCACCATGCATGCTGCCGAGGCGCTGATAATGATGAACAGTAAGAAATAATACAGAGCACAAATGAGGTCACCCGAGAACCAGCAAGTCCCAGTTTGCATGAGATCACCCGGCATCACCACAAGGCCCACAAGAAAGTCGGAGACACCCAGGGAGAGGAGGATAAGGTTGGTGGTGGTGTGGAGCTGCCTGGAGTGAGAGAACACCATCACAATAAATAACAACACAGAATGATTGGTAATAAGAACAGTAATTAAAATCACAAAGTAGTAAATTCTAGGTGGATTCACACACGAATATGAGGGCTGGAAAAGGAAACATCTTTCTAGTGCTATTTCTGAGGCGTGTGTCTCTGCCTGAAGTGGGAGATGGCGATGATGAGCAGCAGGTTGAGAGCTGTGGTGAGCGCTGAGATGAGGATCAAAAAGTAGAAGAGCAATGCTTCAGAGTGATTACGCGTAGGCTTCTTGCAGGAGGCGTTAAAGAGCTGTGGAAAGCAGAGTTCAGCTCCATCAGGAGCATCCATCATCATCATCAGAAATGATGATGAGGAGGACGAGTTAAGACCCTGCTGAGCTCCAGCAGCTCTCTGATCAGAGCTCTCAGTCAAACAGCTGATTTATGCCCTAACAGCCCATCATCCTCCTCTGCTGCATTTAGCTTCTTATTTCCCTGTTGTCTTTGACACACACCCCTCAGTGACATTTCCCTCCCTCCTTCTTTAAAACTTTCTTTGAAACTTCTTCATACTGCCTTTACTTTTCAGTATTTTTTACATGCTGAGATCTCAAGTATCACTCCTTCTTTAAAACTTTCTTTTAAACTTCTTCATACTGCCTTTACTTGTCAGTATTTTTTACATGCTGAGATCTCAAGTATCACTGTTTCAGTAAAGGCTCTGTATGGCACTGTGATAAGGCATCAGAGAGAATGCTTTGGAGAGATGCAAATCTTTAAGGTGGCTTTCATGCTAGGAGCCTGCTCCCAGATCCGAATACACTTAAACACTTCAACCCAAAGTCTGGTTCATTTTGGTCATCATGAAGGAAAATTAACTTCGCCTGGTCCAGGCCCATTTGGGGAGGTGGTGTCAGCCATGATTCAAGTGGACTCTGGCATGGTTCAGATAAGATATGAATGCAACTGCCCGGATACGCAACATAGAGTCATGTCAGCTATTTGTTATCGGAAAAACTCAACTTCCTCCCCCAGCACGGAAGTTTGTTCACATTTTTCCTGTGATGCAAAGGCAATAAGGTCTTCAGTCACCTAAAACACTGCCATATCTGTGAAGTGTGAGCTCATTTGATCCTCTAAGCTGTACATAGATAACCTTGCAAAGCAGATGAATACGACCGTTTCCTTTGTTTTTCACTGGCGAATCCATCTTTCAAAGCTCCCATCTGAACCGTCTGGGCCCGGGGCAGTACTTTCAGGCGCAGCAGAGTCGTGACATAAGCAAGCAGCAGCAAAAGACCGGTGCAATTATGGTGGAAGAGATTAGCTTGGATGCTGCTAAAGCGCCAGTTTTATCAGAACTTGGCATTTCTTTGTTAAAAGAAGAACAAAGAACAGCAGTGAGTTGTTTTCTTTTCAAAAATGACAAGTCGTGTACAGACATGTCTACGTCACGTGTTTTGTTGCTCTGATTGACTATTAGCGGTGACAGACAGAACGTTTATCCAATCACACTCAGAGTGTTCTTCAAAGCATCTTCCCTTTCCCAAATGCTTAGCATTGAAGGTTTCCCAGATGGATGTGTGAAACAAATCCATCCTGCATGTCAGGTTAGATAGTAACACAACACCAAGCAAAAACAAAGATAACACGAGCGATTTTGACTGGAGTGATAATGATGTGCCGTTAACTGTGGATATGAGAGGATATCTGTATGACCTGGAGTATACTGAAGAAGAACTTAAACAGATGGAGAGTCGGCGGGCTGACAGAGAGAGCAGAGAAACTTCATTTGAAAGTTTTGAAGAGGAGAGGTCCCAAGCACGGGTTTGCATTTTCCACACCTACACCACCAGGTAAGTTGAAATCGCTCATGTCTATTTCTTTCATCACATTTACTCTCTCATTCAGGTAACTGATGTTTACTGTTTATCTTTGCTGTCTTGATCAATTGAGCTCTGACGTCATGATGAGAAGGTGGCTGCAGGTGTGAGGCCACCTTCTATTTAACATGTCCTGGCCTTTTGAACAAACTGTTTACCTGATGAAGGTCTAGTACCGAAACGTTGCAAATACAGTTGTGTTCAAAATAATAGCAGTCCCACATCACTAGCAAGATAAATCACTGTTTTTGTTAGAATTTCAACTTCTACACTGCAAGTAAGTTTCTAGAAGGTTTAGTAAAGGTATAGAAACCCAACAGACCCAACAGGCATGACGTGCATGCTGCTGACTCTGTGAAACTGAATCATTTACTGAAAGGGGCATGTTCAAAAAAATAACAGTGCCGAGCTCAATTAGTGAGGTCATTGATTATGTGAAAAAAAATAGGTGTTAAACAGGTGGCCCTTATTTAAGGATCAAGGCAACTGACAGAGTAAAATGGGTCGTTCAAGACACTGTTCAGAAGAAGAGCGTTCTTTGATCAAGAAATTAATAAAAGAGGGGAAAACCTATAAAGAAGTGCAGAAAATGATAGGCTGTTCAGCTAAAATGATATCAAACGCTTTAAAATGGCAGCCAAAACCAGAAAGGCGAGAAAGAAAAAGAAAAACGACTATTCAAATGGATTGGAGAATAACCAAAATGGCAAAGGCTCAGCCAATGATCAGCTCCAGGAAGATCAAAGAAGATCTAAGATTGCCTGTGAGTACTGTAACAATCAGACGACGTCTATGTGAAGCCAAGCTGCCAGCAAGAAGCCTATGCAAAGTCCCATTGTTAAAAAAAATACATGTGCTGAAGCGGTTACAATTTGCCAAAGAACACGTTGACTGGCCTAAAAAGAAAAGGCGTAATATTTTGTGGACTGATGAGAGTAAGATTGTTCTTTTTGGGTCTAAGGGCCACAGACAGTTTGTCAGACGTCCTGCAAACACTGAATTCAAGCCTCAGTACACAGTGAAGACGGTGAAGCATGGTGGTGCAAGCATCATGATATGGGGATGTTTCTCGTACTATGGTGTTGGTCCTATTTATTGCATACCAGGGATCATGGATCAGTTTGAGTACATCAGAACACTGGAAGAAGTCATGTTGCCGTATGGTGAAGAGGAAATGCCCTTGAAATGGGTGTTTCAACAAGACAATGACCCCAAAAACACCAGCAAGCGAGCAAAATCATGGCTCCAGACAAACAGAATTCAAGTAATGGAGTGGCCAGCACAATCCCTGGACCTTAATCCCATAGAAAACTTGTGGGCTGACATAAAAAATGCTGTTCATGAGCCAAAACCAAGAAATACAGAGGAATTATGGAACGTAGTACAATTGTCCTGGGCTGCAATACCTGTTGACCAGCGCCAGAAGTTGGACAACTCCATGTATCACAGATGTGAAGCAGTTATCAGAAACCGTGGTTATGAAACTAAATATTAGTTTATGATTCTCAGGAAAGTTGAATCTTAAAGCATTTCTTAGTTTATACAGTACATTTTTGAGTTTGTAAAGAAAGATGTCAACACTGCTATTTTTTTTAACATTATATTTCTTGACTTTCTGTCAAATATTATCAAATTCTATTACTTTTTCCAATTTTCTTGCTTTGAAAAAGAATGTGCAGTGCCCCCAATGGATTTGTGTTCATTAAAATACAATTTATTTGAAGAATTTTGAGGTTTACTCACCTTTTTAAACACACTGCTATTATTATGAACATAACTGTACATCCTTTTCTGCAAGTTGGACAGTGTGCGGGTGTTTACCTTTGAACTGTTTGCTGGATACCTTGCCCTCAAATGCATCTGTTCTGATAAATAGATGTGCGAAGTAACCTTTCCATAGTGACATGACTGTAACCAATTACTAGTGGGAACCAGTGTTGTGCGTAAACATGCTAAATCGGTTAACTTTTCAAACCATTAACTATTTCAGTCTGAAGCCTCTGAATGTTCGCTCATAACTCATAGATGGAAAGGTATTTCTGCTTAGAGCTGCAGCCATATCCCCTTTTTAACTACAGTTGCTAGAAAAAAGTATGTGAGCCCTTTGAGATTTCTTGGATTTCTGCATAAATTGGTCATCAAATGTGTTCCGATCTTCATCTAAGTCACAACAACAGACAAACACAGTCTGCTTAAACTAATACCATGCAAAAAATGATGTGTTTTCAAGTTTTTATTGATCAAACCATTTAAACATTCACAGTGCAGGGTGGAAAAAGTATGTGAACCCCTAGGCTAATGACTTCTCCAAGAGCTAATTGGAGCCAGGAGTCAGCCAACCTGGAGTCCAGTCAATGTGATGAAATTGAATGTGTTGGTTAAAGCTGCCCTGCCCTATAGAAAACACACACCAGTGTTGAATTTGCTGTTCTCATGAAGCGTTGCCTGATGTGAACCATGCCTGGCACAAAAGAGCTCTCAGAAGACCTACGATCAAGAATTGTTGACTTGCATGAAGCTGGAAAGGGTTACAAAAGTATCTCTGAAAATCCTTGATATTCATGTGTCCACAGTAAGACAGACTGTCTACATAGAATGTTCAGCACTGTTGCTACTCTCCCTAGACGTGGTTGTCCTGTAAAGATGACTGCAAGAGCACAGCGCAGAATGCTCGGTGAGGTGAAGAAGAATCCTAGAGTGTCAGCTAAAGACTTGCAGAAATCTCTGACACATGCTAACATTTGTATTGACAAATCTACAATAAGTAAAACATTAAACAAGAATGGAGTTCATGGGAGGACACCACAGAGGAAGCCACTGCTGTCCAAAAAACACATTTCTGCATGTTTGAAGTTTACAAAAGAGCACCTGGATGTTCCACAGCACTACTGGCAAAATATTCTGTCCAGAGATGAAACCAAAATTGAGTTGTTTGGAAGGAACACACAACAGTATGTGTGGAGAAAAAAGGCACAGCACACCAATATCAAAACCTCTTCCCAACTGTGAAATATGGTGGAGGGGCCATCATGGTTTGGGGCTGCTTTGCTGTCTCAGGGCCTGGACGGATTGCTGTCATTGACGGACAAATGAATTCCCAAATTTATCAAGACATTTTACAGGAAAACTTAAGACCATCTGTCCACCAACTGAAGCTCAACAGAGGATGGGTGATGCAACAGGACAACGACCCAGAGTGAAGTAAATCAACAACAGAATGGATTCAACAGAAGAAAAATACGCCTTCTGGAGTGGCCCAGTCAGAGTCCTGACCTCAACTCGATTGAGATGCTGTGGCATGACCTCAAGAGAGCGATGCACACCAGACATCCAAATAATATTGCTGAGCTGAAACGGTTTTGCAAAGAGGAATGGTCCAAAATTCCTCCTGACTGTTGTGCAAGTCTGATCTGTAACTACAGGAAACGTTTGGTTGAGGTTATTGCTGCCAAAGGAGGGTCAACTAGTCATTAGCCTAGGGGTTCACATACTTTTCCACCCTGCACTGTGAATGTTTACATGTTTTGTTCAATAAAACATGAAAACACATCATTTTTTGTGCAGTATTAGTTTAAGCAGACTGTGTCTGTTGTTGTGACTTAGATGAAGATCAGAACACATTTTATGACCAATTTATGCAGAAATCCAAGGAATCTCAAAGGGTTCACATACTTTTTCTTGCAACTGTACCTGTGTATCGTATTTGTTAATTCATTCCAGGCTGATGTGACAGGTACTGTAAACCTACACTGGGTTTTTCAAACTAAAAGCCATATCAGTTTGTTTTTGTGGTGTTTTCATACAGTACTTTTATTCTGAAGTGTGCCTGAGATAGTTGGTTGTTGTTGCAACTTGCAAAGTTGCTTTGGTTTTTAACTTTCCTTTCATGTCTGCTCTATGTAAATAATTATACAACAATAAATTATAACTTATTCACTCATATGCGATCTCCTTCTACATCTTATTCTCTGCCCAAAAGTTGCTGTTGTGAATTTCCACCAGATTCATGATGGTAAATTATCAAATACGGAATTTTATTCTAGCCTTGTAGTAGTGACCTGAATGTCTTTAAATAAAATTTACTTAAGTAGAAGTAAAAAAGCTTGTCTGTTAATTTACTGTCTTTGAGTCTCCAACCAGGTTGTTAAATTGCTCATGACCAAAGGCTTTTACTGGATAAATATCTTCCCATATTTTTTTATTGTAATGCAGTAAGTTTAGATTTTCAATTGAACTTAATTTCCTTATTTTAGAAAACAATATTTTATAAAGTCCCTACTCTGAGTACTTCTAGAAACTGTTTTATCAACACTGCTCATGCATTATTTAGTGTTTGACACATGTAACATTATTAACGTTTCAAAATATCAGAAACCCTAAAAAGAGAGTACTGCCACCAAACAAGTAAAAAGATGTCCTCTCAAATGTATTGCTTGATGAGTCACTGTCTCCTTAGAAACAATTGCATCAGAAGTGAATGTACATTACTAATATACCTAATATGTTTATTTTGAAGGTTGTCGTTTCAACACCTTTAATTGCAATGTTACACTAGAGGTTAAGGTGGTGTGAAAAGTCTTGGTAACCAGGCACTCACATCCATTTAGAGCTACAAACAAACAGAGAGCCGTTAGTGTCAAGGGGCAAATTAAATGTGAGAAATCTTAATTGGGTACGCATGCGTGTGAGTATCTATGTGCTTTATGTGAATCTGACATTTAGATTTGGTGGCTTTTACTTGTAGTGGGTGATACTGCAAAATTTAATACTGATCCAGTACCAGTGCTTTAGGTGGGCTGGTATGCACTGCTGCCCAGTACCAGCACTTCTACATTTGGCCCCTTGGCATACCAGGACTTGTTTTAAAATCCCGGCACTTCTCACTATATGCTTTCCTGTCCTCTCCACAGTTGACAGCTTTAATGGATGATTCATGATAGCATCTCAATAGATGCTTGCTGTGCAATTGGTGCACTTCTCACTGTGTACGTTTGTCTCAGTACACAAATCCAAGTGAAGTCATTGTTGGAGGAAAACCAGGGTTAACCGTTCACCTCTCCTTGAGAGTCCAGTACCAGAACCTCGATCAAGGAGCCTGATACTCCACTAGCACCTGTTCCTGCTGATAGTGCTCCCAAACAAGATGTTAACAATATTCAATAGCAATATTTAGAATGAACAACGCGACTGTTGGTCAAAGGGTCAGGGGCAGTGTTTTTTTCTCAAAGAAGAACTGACTCCTTGGCAGGGACTAAAAGCCTGAATACACAGTGACAAAGTCAGTTCTCAAACACAGCGGAGACTCAGGGTGTCAGTGAGTGGAGGGGCTGTTTAATCTCTGCATTTGGTACTGACATGACAAAACAACTAAATTCACTGCTCGCTATTTTTATATCAAGATCCTTTTTAGTTTTTAGATATTTAATTTTGTTTTTTTATATATATATATTATTTCATGTTTTTTAAAGATTTATTTGGGGCTTTTTGCCTTTATTTGGAAAGAACAGGACAGTGAATGGTGTAGGGCAGGGGTCATCAAGTACATTTGCACAAGGGCCAGATTTAGTATTAAGAGAGACTCTGGGGGGCAGAGTTTTAAATAAACAAAAATTAAATAACTACTTTGGTCTGATAAACATATTATTGTATTAGTATTTGAATTTTCTTTCAAAACGCAGGAATTTTTTAGGCATTATCAATGAGATCTATCTCTTTTGTCTATAATGCAGCAGGCCACAAGGTGGCAGGCCTGCCCACAGACCTGGCTGGGCCCCTGAAAATCCTAGAGAATAGTCCCTCCCCAATTGTGATTTAGCACCAATACTAATTCATTTTTGACACTTTTTAACCCCTTCTCACTACTTCATTTTGCTATTTCTGCAACTTTTTTTGCCACTCTTAACCCCTTTTTGATCATTTTACCACATTTAAACCAATTTTACCACTTTTTTCCCATTTTGCCACCCCTACCCCTTTATTGCAACTTTTCTGTCAATCATTGCCCCTGTGTGCCACTCTTTAGCCCATCTTCACCACTTTGCCAGGTTATTT